>NW_028175773.1:2162500-2260000 GCF_949987555.1 Borostomias antarcticus
AGCCATTGAGGATGTTCCTACACAGCAGCCAATGAAAATGTTCCTACACAGCAGCCAGATTGTGACATCACAGAGCATCCCTGTGATGTCACAATCTGGCTGCTGTGTAAGAACATTTTCATTGGCTGCTGTGTAGGAACATCCTCAATGGCTGCTGTGTAAGAACATCTTCATTGGCTGCTGTGTAGGAACAGTCTCATTGGCTGCTGTGTCTATCAATCTATCTATCTATCTATCTATCTATCTATCTATATGTCTCTATCTCTATCTATCTATCTAGTGACTCTCAGGGCGGCGCGGCCCCCTTTTATACCCTTCCTGGACGATGAAGATGTTCCTGCATATGAAGATGTTCCTACACAGCAGCCATTGAGGATGTTCCTACACAGCAGCCAATGAAAATGTTCCTACACAGCAGCCAGATTGTGACATCACAGAGCATCCCTGTGATGTCACAATCTGGCTGCTGTGTAAGAACATTTTCATTGGCTGTTGTGTAGGAACATCCTCAATGGCTGATATGTAGGAACATCTTCATTGGCTGCTGTGTAGGAACAGTCTCATTGGCTGCTGTGTCTATCTATCTATCTATCTATCTATTTATCTATCTATCTATCTATCTATCTATCTATCTATCTATATATCTATCTATCTATCTATCTATCTATCTATCTATCTATCTATCTATCTATCTATCTATCTATCTATATGTCTCTATCTCTATCTATCTATCTAGTGACTCTCAGGGCGGCGCGGCCCCCTTTTAAAACCCTTCCTGGACGATGAAGATGTTCCTGCACATGAAGATGTTCCTACACAGCAGCCATTGAGGATGTTCCTACACAGCAGCCAATGAAAATGTTCCTACACAGCAGCCAGATTGTGACATCACAGAGCATCCCTGTGATGTCACAATCTGGCTGCTGTGTAAGAACATTTTCATTGGCTGCTGTGTAGGAACATCCTCAATGGCTGCTGTGTAGGAACATCTTCATTGGCTGCTGTGTAGGAACAGTCTCATTGGCTGCTGTGTCTATCAATCTATCTATCTATCTATCTATCTATCTATCTATCTATCTATCTATCTATCTATCTATCTATCTATCTATCTATCTATCTATCTATCTATATGTCTCTATCTCTATCTATCTATCTAGTGACTCTCAGGGCGGCGCGGCCCCCTTTTATACCCTTCCTGGACGATGAAGATGTTCCTGCATATGAAGATGTTCCTACACAGCAGCCATTGAGGATGTTCCTACACAGCAGCCAATGAAAATGTTCCTACACAGCAGCCAGATTGTGACATCACAGAGCATCCCTGTGATGTCACAATCTGGCTGCTGTGTAAGAACATTTTCATTGGCTGCTGTGTAGGAACATCCTCAATGGCTGATATGTAGGAACATCTTCATTGGCTGCTGTGTAGGAACAGTCTCATTGGCTGCTGTGTCTATCTATCTATCTATCTATCTATCTATCTATCTATCTATCTATCTATCTATCTATCTATATGTCTCTATCTCTATCTATCTATCTAGTGACTCTCAGGGCGGCGCGGCCCCCTTTTATACCCTTCCTGGACGATGAAGATGTTCCTGCACATGAAGATGTTCCTACACAGCAGCCATTGAGGATGTTCCTACACAGCAGCCAATGAAAATGTTCCTACACAGCAGCCAGATTGTGACATCACAGAGCATCCCTGTGATGTCACAATCTGGCTGCTGTGTAAGAACATTTTCATTGGCTGCTGTGTAGGAACATCCTCAATGGCTGCTGTGTAAGAACATCTTCATTGGCTGCTGTGTAGGAACAGTCTCATTGGCTGCTGTGTCTATCAATCTATCTATCTATCTATCTATCTATCTATCTATCTATCTATCTATCTATCTATCTATCTATCTATCTATCTATCTATCTATCTATCTATCTATCTATATGTCTCTATCTCTATCTATCTATCTAGTGACTCTCAGGGCGGCGCGGCCCCCTTTTATACCCTTCTTGGACGATGAAGATGTTCCTGCATATGAAGATGTTCCTACACAGCAGCCATTGAGGATGTTCCTACACAGCAGCCAATGAAAATGTTCCACACAGCAGCCAGATTGTGACATCACAGAGCATCCCTGTGATGTCACAATCTGGCTGCTGTGTAAGAACATTTTCATTGGCTGCTGTGTAGGAACATCCTCAATGGCTGATATGTAGGAACATCTTCATTGGCTGCTGTGTAGGAACAGTCTCATTGGCTGCTGTGTCTATCTATCTATCTATCTATCTATCTATCCATCTATCTATCTATCTATCTATCTATCTATCTATCTATCTATCTATCTATCTATCTATATGTCTCTATCTCTATCTATCTATCTAGTGACTCTCAGGGCGGCGCGGCCCCCTTTTATACCCTTCCTGGACGATGAAGATGTTCCTGCACATGAAGATGTTCCTACACAGCAGCCATTGAGGATGTTCCTACACAGCAGCCAATGAAAATGTTCCTACACAGCAGCCAGATTGTGACATCACAGAGCATCCCTGTGATGTCACATTCTGGCTGCTGTGTAAGAACATTTTCATTGGCTGCTGTGTAGGAACATCCTCAATGGCTGCTGTGTAGGAACATCTTCATTGGCTGCTGTGTAGGAACAGTCTCATTGGCTGCTGTGTCTTTCAATCTATCTATCTATCTATCTATCTATCTATCTATCTATCTATCTATCTATCTATCTATCTATCTATCTATATGTCTCTATCTCTATCTATCTATCTAGTGACTCTCAGGGCGGCGCGGCCCCCTTTTATACCCTTCCTGGACGATGAAGATGTTCCTGCATATGAAGATGTTCCTACACAGCAGCCATTGAGGATGTTCCTACACAGCAGCCAATGAAAATGTTCCTACACAGCAGCCAGATTGTGACATCACAGAGCATCCCTGTGATGTCACAATCTGGCTGCTGTGTAAGAACATTTTCATTGGCTGCTGTGTAGGAACATCCTCAATGGCTGATATGTAGGAACATCTTCATTGGCTGCTGTGTAGGAACAGTCTCATTGGCTGCTGTGTCTATCTATCTATCTATCTATCTATCTATCTATCTATCTATCTATCTATCTATCTATCTATCTATCTATATGTCTCTATCTCTATCTATCTATCTAGTGACTCTCAGGGCGGCGCGGCCCCCTTTTATACCCTTCCTGGACGATGAAGATGTTCCTGCACATGAAGATGTTCCTACACAGCAGCCATTGAGGATGTTCCTACACAGCAGCCAATGAAAATGTTCCTACACAGCAGCCAGATTGTGACATCACAGAGCATCCCTGTGATGTCACAATCTGGCTGCTGTGTAAGAACATTTTCATTGGCTGCTGTGTAGGAACATCCTCAATGGCTGCTGTGTAGGAACATCTTCATTGGCTGCTGTGTAGGAACAGTCTCATTGGCTGCTGTGTCTATCAATCTATCTATCTATCTATCTATCTATCTATCTATCTATCTATCTATCTATCTATCTATCTATCTATCTATCTATCTATCTATCTATCTATCTATCTATCTATCTATCTATCTATCTATCTATATGTCTCTATCTCTATCTATCTATCTAGTGACTCTCAGGGCGGCGCGGCCCCCTTTTATACCCTTCCTGGACGATGAAGATGTTCCTGCATATGAAGATGTTCCTACACAGCAGCCATTGAGGATGTTCCTACACAGCAGCCAATGAAAATGTTCCTACACAGCAGCCAGATTGTGACATCACAGAGCATCCCTGTGATGTCACAATCTGGCTGCTGTGTAAGAACATTTTCATTGGCTGCTGTGTAGGAACATCCTCAATGGCTGATATGTAGGAACATCTTCATTGGCTGCTGTGTAGGAACAGTCTCATTGGCTGCTGTGTCTATCTATCTATCTATCTATCTATCTATCTATCTATCTATCTATCTATCTATCTATCTATCTATCTATCTATCTATCTATCTATCTATCTATCTATCTATCTATATGTCTCT
Organism: Borostomias antarcticus; assembly: GCF_949987555.1. Taxonomy (NCBI): domain Eukaryota; kingdom Metazoa; phylum Chordata; class Actinopteri; order Stomiiformes; family Stomiidae; genus Borostomias; species Borostomias antarcticus. The sequence goes on from NW_028175773.1 coordinate 2,166,533, forward strand.
ATCTCTATCTATCTATCTATTGACTCTCAGGGCGGCGCGGCCCCCTTTTATACCCTTCCTGGACGATGAAGATGTTCCTGCACATGAAGATGTTCCTACACAGCAGCCATTGAGGATGTTCCTACACAGCAGCCAATGAAAATGTTCCTACACAGCAGCCAGATTGTGACATCACAGAGCATCCCTGTGATGTCACAATCTGGCTGCTGTGTAAGAACATTTTCATTGGCTGCTGTGTAGGAACATCCTCAATGGCTGCTGTGTAAGAACATCTTCATTGGCTGCTGTGTAGGAACAGTCTCATTGGCTGCTGTGTCTATCAATCTATCTATCTATCTATCTATCTATCTATCTATCTATCTATCTATCTATCTATCTATCTATCTATCTATCTATCTATCTATCTATCTATCTATCTATCTATATCTCTATCTATCTATCTAGTGACTCTCAGGGCGGCGCGGCCCCCTTTTATACCCTTCCTGGACGATGAAGATGTTCCTGCACATGAAGATGTTCCTACACAGCAGCCATTGAGGATGTTCCTACACAGCAGCCAATGAAAATGTTCCTACACAGCAGCCAGATTGTGACATCACAGAGCATCCCTGTGATGTCACAATCTGGCTGCTGTGTAAGAACATTTTCATTGGCTGCTGTGTAGGAACATCCTCAATGGCTGCTGTGTAAGAACATCTTCATTGGCTGCTGTGTAGGAACAGTCTCATTGGCTGCTGTGTCTATCAATCTATCTATCTATCTATCTATCCATCTATCTATCTATCTATCTATCTATCTATCTATCTATCTATCTATCTATCTATCTATCTATCTATCTATATGTCTCTATCTCTATCTATCTATCTAGTGACTCTCAGGGCGGCGCGGCCCCCTTTTATACCCTTCCTGGACGATGAAGATGTTCCTGCATATGAAGATGTTCCTACACAGCAGCCATTGAGGATGTTCCTACACAGCAGCCAATGAAAATGTTCCTACACAGCAGCCAGATTGTGACATCACAGAGCATCCCTGTGATGTCACAATCTGGCTGCTGTGTAAGAACATTTTCATTGGCTGCTGTGTAGGAACATCCTCAATGGCTGATATGTAGGAACATCTTCATTGGCTGCTGTGTAGGAACAGTCTCATTGGCTGCTGTGTCTATCTATCTATCTATCTATCTATTTATCTATCTATCTATCTATCTATCTATCTATATATATATCTATCTATCTATCTATCTATCTATCTATCTATCTATCTATCTATCTATCTATATGTCTCTATCTCTATCTATCTATCTAGTGACTCTCAGGGCGGCGCGGCCCCCTTTTATACCCTTCCTGGACGATGAAGATGTTCCTGCACATGAAGATGTTCCTACACAGCAGCCATTGAGGATGTTCCTACACAGCAGCCAATGAAAATGTTCCTACACAGCAGCCAGATTGTGACATCACAGAGCATCCCTGTGATGTCACAATCTGGCTGCTGTGTAAGAACATTTTCATTGGCTGCTGTGTAGGAACATCCTCAATGGCTGCTGTGTAGGAACATCTTCATTAGCTGCTGTGTAGGAACAGTCTCATTGGCTGCTGTGTCTATCAATCTATCTATCTATCTATCTATCTATCTATCTATCTATCTATCTATCTATCTATCTATCTATCTATCTATATGTCTCTATCTCTATCTATCTATCTAGTGACTCTCAGGGCGGCGCGGCCCCCTTTTATACCCTTCCTGGACGATGAAGATGTTCCTGCATATGAAGATGTTCCTACACAGCAGCCATTGAGGATGTTCCTACACAGCAGCCAATGAAAATGTTCCTACACAGCAGCCAGATTGTGACATCACAGAGCATCCCTGTGATGTCACAATCTGGCTGCTGTGTAAGAACATTTTCATTGGCTGCTGTGTAGGAACATCCTCAATGGCTGATATGTAGGAACATCTTCATTGGCTGCTGTGTAGGAACAGTCTCATTGGCTGCTGTGTCTATCTATCTATCTATCTATCTATCTATCTATCTATCTATCTATCTATCTATCCATCTATCTATCTATCTATCTATCTATCTATCTATATGTCTCTATCTCTATCTATCTATCTAGTGACTCTCAGGGCGGCGCGGCCCCCTTTTATACCCTTCCTGGACGATGAAGATGTTCCTGCACATGAAGATGTTCCTACACAGCAGCCATTGAGGATGTTCCTACACAGCAGCCAATGAAAATGTTCCTACACAGCAGCCAGATTGTGACATCACAGAGCATCCCTGTGATGTCACAATCTGGCTGCTGTGTAAGAACATTTTCATTGGCTGCTGTGTAGGAACATCCTCAATGGCTGCTGTGTAAGAACATCTTCATTGGCTGCTGTGTAGGAACAGTCTCATTGGCTGCTGTGTCTATCAATCTATCTATCTATCTATCTATCTATCTATCTATCTATCTATCTATCTATCTATCTATCTATCTATCTATCTATCTATCTATCTATCTATCTATATGTCTCTATCTCTATCTATCTATCTAGTGACTCTCAGGGCGGCGCGGCCCCCTTTTATACCCTTCTTGGACGATGAAGATGTTCCTGCATATGAAGATGTTCCTACACAGCAGCCATTGAGGATGTTCCTACACAGCAGCCAATGAAAATGTTCCACACAGCAGCCAGATTGTGACATCACAGAGCATCCCTGTGATGTCACAATCTGGCTGCTGTGTAAGAACATTTTCATTGGCTGCTGTGTAGGAACATCCTCAATGGCTGATATGTAGGAACATCTTCATTGGCTGCTGTGTAGGAACAGTCTCATTGGCTGCTGTGTCTATCTATCTATCTATCTATCTATCTATCCATCTATCTATCTATCTATCTATCTATCTATCTATCTATCTATCTATCTATCTATCTATCTATCTATCTATCTATCTATCTATCTATCTATCTATATGTCTCTATCTCTATCTATCTATCTAGTGACTCTCAGGGCGGCGCGGCCCCCTTTTATACCCTTCCTGGACGATGAAGATGTTCCTGCACATGAAGATGTTCCTACACAGCAGCCATTGAGGATGTTCCTACACAGCAGCCAATGAAAATGTTCCTACACAGCAGCCAGATTGTGACATCACAGAGCATCCCTGTGATGTCACAATCTGGCTGCTGTGTAAGAACATTTTCATTGGCTGCTGTGTAGGAACATCCTCAATGGCTGCTGTGTAGGAACATCTTCATTGGCTGCTGTGTAGGAACAGTCTCATTGGCTGCTGTGTCTTTCAATCTATCTATCTATCTATCTATCTATCTATCTATCTATCTATCTATCTATCTATCTATCTATCTATATGTCTCTATCTCTATCTATCTATCTAGTGACTCTCAGGGCGGCGCGGCCCCCTTTTATACCCTTCCTGGACGATGAAGATGTTCCTGCATATGAAGATGTTCCTACACAGCAGCCATTGAGGATGTTCCTACACAGCAGCCAATGAAAATGTTCCTACACAGCAGCCAGATTGTGACATCACAGAGCATCCCTGTGATGTCACAATCTGGCTGCTGTGTAAGAACATTTTCATTGGCTGCTGTGTAGGAACATCCTCAATGGCTGATATGTAGGAACATCTTCATTGGCTGCTGTGTAGGAACAGTCTCATTGGCTGCTGTGTCTATCTATCTATCTATCTATCTATCTATCTATCTATCTATCTATCTATCTATCTATCCATCTATCTATCTATCTATCTATCTATCTATATGTCTCTATCTCTATCTATCTATCTAGTGACTCTCAGGGCGGCGCGGCCCCCTTTTATACCCTTCCTGGACGATGAAGATGTTCCTGCACATGAAGATGTTCCTACACAGCAGCCATTGAGGATGTTCCTACACAGCAGCCAATGAAAATGTTCCTACACAGCAGCCAGATTGTGACATCACAGAGCATCCCTGTGATGTCACAATCTGGCTGCTGTGTAAGAACATTTTCATTGGCTGCTGTGTAGGAACATCCTCAATGGCTGCTGTGTAAGAACATCTTCATTGGCTGCTGTGTAGGAACAGTCTCATTGGCTGCTGTGTCTATCAATCTATCTATCTATCTATCTATCTATCTATCTATCTATCTATCTATCTATCTATCTATCTATCTATCTATCTATCTATCTATCTATCTATCTATCTATCTATATGTCTCTATCTCTATCTATCTATCTAGTGACTCTCAGGGCGGCGCGGCCCCCTTTTATACCCTTCTTGGACGATGAAGATGTTCCTGCATATGAAGATGTTCCTACACAGCAGCCATTGAGGATGTTCCTACACAGCAGCCAATGAAAATGTTCCACACAGCAGCCAGATTGTGACATCACAGAGCATCCCTGTGATGTCACAATATGGCTGCTGTGTAAGAACATTTTCATTGGCTGCTGTGTAGGAACATCCTCAATGGCTGATATGTAGGAACATCTTCATTGGCTGCTGTGTAGGAACAGTCTCATTGGCTGCTGTGTCTATCTATCTATCTATCTATCTATCTATCTATCTATCCATCTATCTATCTATCTATCTATCTATCTATCTATCTATCTATCTATCTATCTATCTATCTATCTATCTATCTATCTATATGTCTCTATCTCTATCTATCTATCTAGTGACTCTCAGGGCGGCGCGGCCCCCTTTTATACCCTTCCTGGACGATGAAGATGTTCCTGCACATGAAGATGTTCCTACACAGCAGCCATTGAGGATGTTCCTACACAGCAGCCAATGAAAATGTTCCTACACAGCAGCCAGATTGTGACATCACAGAGCATCCCTGTGATGTCACAATCTGGCTGCTGTGTAAGAACATTTTCATTGGCTGCTGTGTAGGAACATCCTCAATGGCTGCTGTGTAGGAACATCTTCATTGGCTGCTGTGTAGGAACAGTCTCATTGGCTGCTGTGTCTTTCAATCTATCTATCTATCTATCTATCTATCTATCTATCTATCTATCTATCTATCTATCTATCTATCTATCTATATGTCTCTATCTCTATCTATCTATCTAGTGACTCTCAGGGCGGCGCGGCCCCCTTTTATACCCTTCCTGGACGATGAAGATGTTCCTGCATATGAAGATGTTCCTACACAGCAGCCATTGAGGATGTTCCTACACAGCAGCCAATGAAAATGTTCCTACACAGCAGCCAGATTGTGACATCACAGAGCATCCCTGTGATGTCACAATCTGGCTGCTGTGTAAGAACATTTTCATTGGCTGCTGTGTAGGAACATCCTCAATGGCTGATATGTAGGAACATCTTCATTGGCTGCTGTGTAGGAACAGTCTCATTGGCTGCTGTGTCTATCTATCTATCTATCTATCTATCTATCTATCTATCTATCTATCTATCTATATGTCTCTATCTCTATCTATCTATCTAGTGACTCTCAGGGCGGCGCGGCCCCCTTTTATACCCTTCCTGGACGATGAAGATGTTCCTGCACATGAAGATGTTCCTACACAGCAGCCATTGAGGATGTTCCTACACAGCAGCCAATGAAAATGTTCCTACACAGCAGCCAGATTGTGACATCACAGAGCATCCCTGTGATGTCACAATCTGGCTGCTGTGTAAGAACATTTTCATTGGCTGCTGTGTAGGAACATCCTCAATGGCTGCTGTGTAGGAACATCTTCATTGGCTGCTGTGTAGGAACAGTCTCATTGGCTGCTGTGTCTATCAATCTATCTATCTATCTATCTATCTATCTATCTATCTATCTATCTATCTATCTATCTATCTATATGTCTCTATCTCTATCTATCTATCTAGTGACTCTCAGGGCGGCGCGGCCCCCTTTTATACCCTTCCTGGACGATGAAGATGTTCCTGCACATGAAGATGTTCCTACACAGCAGCCATTGAGGATGTTCCTACACAGCAGCCAATGAAAATGTTCCTACACAGCAGCCAGATTGTGACATCACAGAGCATCCCTGTGATGTCACAATCTGGCTGCTGTGTAAGAACATTTTCATTGGCTGCTGTGTAGGAACATCCTCAATGGCTGATATGTAGGAACATCTTCATTGGCTGCTGTGTAGGAACAGTCTCATTGGCTGCTGTGTCTATCTATCTATCTATCTATCTATCTATCTATCTATCTATCTATCTATCTATCTATCTATCTATCTATCTATCTATCTATCTATCTATCTATCTATCTATATGTCTCTATCTCTATCTATCTATCTAGTGACTCTCAGGGCGGCGCGGCCCCCTTTTATACCCTTCCTGGACGATGAAGATGTTCCTGCACATGAAGATGTTCCTACACAGCAGCCATTGAGGATGTTCCTACACAGCAGCCAATGAAAATGTTCCTACACAGCAGCCAGATTGTGACATCACAGAGCATCCCTGTGATGTCACAATCTGGCTGCTGTGTAAGAACATTTTCATTGGCTGCTGTGTAGGAACATCCTCAATGGCTGCTGTGTAGGAACATCTTCATTGGCTGCTGTGTAGGAACAGTCTCATTGGCTGCTGTGTCTATCAATCTATCTATCTATCTATCTATCTATCTATCTATCTATCTATCTATCTATCTATATGTCTCTATCTCTATCTATCTATCTAGTGACTCTCAGGGCGGCGCGGCCCCCTTTTATACCCTTCCTGGACGATGAAGATGTTCCTGCATATGAAGATGTTCCTACACAGCAGCCATTGAGGATGTTCCTACACAGCAGCCAATGAAAATGTTCCTACACAGCAGCCAGATTGTGACATCACAGAGCATCCCTGTGATGTCACAATCTGGCTGCTGTGTAAGAACATTTTCATTGGCTGCTGTGTAGGAACATCCTCAATGGCTGATATGTAGGAACATCTTCATTGGCTGCTGTGTAGGAACAGTCTCATTGGCTGCTGTGTCTATCTATCTATCTATCTATCTATCTATCTATCTATCTATCTATCTATCTATCTATCTATCTATCTATCTATCTATCTATCTATCTATCTATCTATCTATCTATCTATCTATATGTCTCTATCTCTATCTATCTATCTAGTGACTCTCAGGGCGGCGCGGCCCCCTTTTATACCCTTCCTGGACGATGAAGATGTTCCTGCACATGAAGATGTTCCTACACAGAAGCCAGATTGTGACATCACAGAGCTTCCCTGTGATGTCACAATCTGGCTGCTGTGTAAGAACATTTTCATTGGCTGCTGTGTAGGAACATCCTCAATGGCTGCTGTGTTGGAACATCTTCATTGGCTGCTGTGTAGGAACAGTCTCATTGGCTGCTGTGTCTATCTATCTATCTATCTATCTATCTATCTATCTATCTATCTATCTATCTATCTATCTATCTATATGTCTCTATCTCTATCTATCTATCTAGTGACTCTCAGGGCGGCGCGGCCCCCTTTTATACCCTTCCTGGACGATGAAGATGTTCCTGCACATGAAGATGTTCCTACACAGCAGCCATTGAGGATGTTCCTACACAGCAGCCAATGAAAATGTTCCTACACAGCAGCCAGATTGTGACATCACAGAGCATCCCTGTGATGTCACAATCTGGCTGCTGTGTAAGAACATTTTCATTGGCTGCTGTGTAGGAACATCCTCAATGGCTGCTATGTAGGAACATCTTCATTGGCTGCTGTGTAGGAACAGTCTCATTGGCTGCTGTGTCTATCTATCTATCTATCTATCTATCTATCTATCTATCTATCTATCTATCTATCTATCTATCTATCTATCTATATGTCTCTATCTCTATCTATCTATCTAGTGACTCTCAGGGCGGCGCGGCCCCCTTTTATACCCTTCCTGGACGATGAAGATGTTCCTGCACATGAAGATGTTCCTACACAGCAGCCATTGAGGATATTCCTACACAGCAGCCAATGAAAATGTTCCTACACAGCAGCCAGATTGTGACATCACAGAGCATCCCTGTGATGTCACAATCTGGCTGCTGTGTAGGAACATTTTCATTGGCTGCTGTGTAGGAACATCCTCAATGGCTGCTGTGTAGGAATATCTTCATTGGCTGCTGTGTAGGAACAGTCTCATTGGCTGCTGTGTCTATCTATCTATCTATCTATCTATCTATCTATCTATCTATCTATCTATCTATCTATCTATCTATCTATCTATCTATCTATCTATCTATCTATCTATCTATCTATCTATCTATCTATATGTCTCTATCTCTATCTATCTATCTAGTGACTCTCAGGGCGGCGCGGCCCCCTTTTATACCCTTCCTGGACGATGAAGATGTTCCTGCACATGAAGATGTTCCTACACAGCAGCCATTGAGGATGTTCCTACACAGCAGCCAATGAAAATGTTCCTACACAGCAGCCAGATTGTGACATCACAGAGCATCCCTGTGATGTCACAATCTGGCTGCTGTGAAAGAACATTTTCATTGGCTGCTGTGTAGGAACATCCTCAATGGCTGCTGTGTAGGAACATCTTCATTGGCTGCTGTGTAGGAACAGTCTCATTGGCTGCTGTGTCTATCTATCTATCTATCTATCTATCTATCTATCTATCTATCTATCTATCTATCTATCTATCTATCTATCTATATGTCTCTATCTCTATCTATCTATCTAGTGACTCTCAGGGCGGCGCGGCCCCCTTTTATACCCTTCCTGGACGATGAAGATGTTCCTGCACATGAAGATGTTCCTACACAGCAGCCATTGAGGATGTTCCTACACAGCAGCCAATGAAAATGTTCCTACACAGCAGCCAGATTGTGACATCACAGAGCATCCCTGTGATGTCACAATCTGGCTGCTGTGAAAGAACATTTTCATTGGCTGCTGTGTAGGAACATCCTCAATGGCTGCTGTGTAGGAACATCTTCATTGGCTGCTGTGTAGGAACAGTCTCATTGGCTGCTGTGTCTATCTATCTATCTATCTATCTATCTATCTATCTATCTATCTATCTATCTATCTATCTATCTATCTATCTATCTATCTATCTATCTATCTATCTATCTATATGTCTCTATCTCTATCTATCTATCTAGTGACTCTCAGGGCGGCGCGGCCCCCTTTTATACCCTTCCTGGACGATGAAGATGTTCCTGCACATGAAGATGTTCCTACACAGCAGCCATTGAGGATGTTCCTACACAGCAGCCAATGAAAATGTTCCTACACAGCAGCCAGATTGTGACATCACAGAGCATCCCTGTGATGTCACAATCTGGCTGCTGTGTAAGAACATTTTCATTGGCTGCTGTGTAGGAACATCCTCAATGGCTGATATGTAGGAACATCTTCATTGGCTGCTGTGTAGGAACAGTCTCATTGGCTGCTGTGTCTATCTATCTATCTATCTATCTATCTATCTATCTATCTATCTATCTATCTATCTATCTATCTATCTATCTATCTATCTATCTATCTATATGTCTCTATCTCTATCTATCTATCTAGTGACTCTCAGGGCGGCGCGGCCCCCTTTTATACCCTTCCTGGACGATGAAGATGTTCCTGCACATGAAGATGTTCCTACACAGCAGCCATTGAGGATGTTCCTACACAGCAGCCAATGAAAATGTTCCTACACAGCAGCCAGATTGTGACATCACAGAGCATCCCTGTGATGTCACAATCTGGCTGCTGTGTAAGAACATTTTCATTGGCTGCTGTGTAGGAACATCCTCAATGGCTGATATGTAGGAACATCTTCATTGGCTGCTGTGTAGGAACAGTCTCATTGGCTGCTGTGTCTATCTATCTATCTATCTATCTATCTATCTATCTATCTATCTATCTATCTATCTATCTATCTATCTATCTATCTATCTATCTATCTATATGTCTCTATCTCTATCTATCTATCTAGTGACTCTCAGGGCGGCGCGGCCCCCTTTTATACCCTTCCTGGACGATGAAGATGTTCCTGCACATGAAGATGTTCCTACACAGCAGCCATTGAGGATGTTCCTACACAGCAGCCAATGAAAATGTTCCTACACAGCAGCCAGATTGTGACATCACAGAGCATCCCTGTGATGTCACAATCTGGCTGCTGTGTAAGAACATTTTCATTGGCTGCTGTGTAGGAACATCCTCGATGGCTGATATGTAGGAACATCTTCATTGGCTGCTGTGTAGGAACAGTCTCATTGGCTGCTGTGTCTATCTATCTATCTATCTATCTATCTATCTATCTATCTATCTATCTATCTATCTATCTATCTATCTATATGTCTCTATCTCTATCTATCTATCTAGTGACTCTCAGGGCGGCGCGGCCCCCTTTTATACCCTTCCTGGACGATGAAGATGTTCCTGCACATGAAGATGTTCCTACACAGCAGCCATTGAGGATGTTCCTACACAGCAGCCAATGAAAATGTTCCTACACAGCAGCCAGATTGTGACATCACAGAGCATCCCTGTGATGTCACAATCTGGCTGCTGTGTAAGAACATTTTCATTGGCTGCTGTGTAGGAACATCCTCAATGGCTGCTGTGTAGGAACATCTTCATTGGCTGCTGTGTAGGAACAGTCTCATTGGCTGCTGTGTCTATCAATCTATCTATCTATCTATCTATCTATCTATCTATCTATCTATCTATCTATCTATCTATCTATCTATCTATCTATATGTCTCTATCTCTATCTATCTATCTAGTGACTCTCAGGGCGGCGCAGCCCCCTTTTATACCCTTCCTGGACGATGAAGATGTTCCTGCATATGAAGATGTTCCTACACAGCAGCCATTGAGGATGTTCCTACACAGCAGCCAATGAAAATGTTCCTACACAGCAGCCAGATTGTGACATCACAGAGCATCCCTGTGATGTCACAATCTGGCTGCTGTGTAAGAACATTTTCATTGGCTGCTGTGTAGGAACATCCTCAATGGCTGATATGTAGGAACATCTTCATTGGCTGCTGTGTAGGAACAGTCTCATTGGCTGCTGTGTCTATCTATCTATCTATCTATCTATCTATCTATCTATCTATCTATCTATCTATCTATCTATCTATCTATCTATCTATCTATCTATCTATCTATCTATCTATCTATCTATCTATCTATCTATATGTCTCTATCTCTATCTATCTATCTAGTGACTCTCAGGGCGGCGCGGCCACCTTTTATACCCTTCCTGGACGATGAAGATGTTCCTGCACATGAAGATGTTCCTACACAGAAGCCAGATTGTGACATCACAGAGCTTCCCTGTGATGTCACAATCTGGCTGCTGTGTAAGAACATTTTCATTGGCTGCTGTGTAGGAACATCCTCAATGGCTGCTGTGTTGGAACATCTTCATTGGCTGCTGTGTAGGAACAGTCTCATTGGCTGCTGTGTCTATCTATCTATCTATCTATCTATCTATCTATCTATCTATCTATCTATCTATCTATCTATCTATCTATCTATCTATCTATCTATCTATCTATATGTCTCTATCTCTATCTATCTATCTAGTGACTCTCAGGGCGGCGCGGCCCCCTTTTATACCCTTCCTGGACGATGAAGATGTTCCTGCACATGAAGATGTTCCTACACAGCAGCCATTGAGGATGTTCCTACACAGCAGCCAATGAAAATGTTCCTACACAGCAGCCAGATTGTGACATCACAGAGCATCCCTGTGATGTCACAATCTGGCTGCTGTGTAAGAACATTTTCATTGGCTGCTGTGTAGGAACATCCTCAATGGCTGCTATGTAGGAACATCTTCATTGGCTGCTGTGTAGGAACAGTCTCATTGGCTGCTGTGTCTATCTATCTATCTATCTATCTATCTATCTATCTATCTATCTATCTATCTATCTATCTATCTATCTATCTATCTATCTATCTATCTATCTATCTATCTATCTATCTATATGTCTCTATCTCTATCTATCTATCTAGTGACTCTCAGGGCGGCGCGGCCCCCTTTTATACCCTTCCTGGACGATGAAGATGTTCCTGCACATGAAGATGTTCCTACACAGCAGCCATTGAGGATGTTCCTACACAGCAGCCAATGAAAATGTTCCTACACAGCAGCCAGATTGTGACATCACAGAGCATCACTGTGATGTCACAATCTGGCTGCTGTGTAGGAACATTTTCATTGGCTGCTGTGTAGGAACATCCTCAATGGCTGCTGTGTAGGAATATCTTCATTGGCTGCTGTGTAGGAACAGTCTCATTGGCTGCTGTGTCTATCTATCTATCTATCTATCTATCTATCTATCTATCTATCTATCTATCTATCTATCTATCTATCTATCTATCTATATGTCTCTATCTCTATCTATCTATCTAGTGACTCTCAGGGCGGCGCGGCCCCCTTTTATACCCTTCCTGGACGATGAAGATGTTCCTGCACATGAAGATGTTCCTACACAGCAGCCATTGAGGATGTTCCTACACAGCAGCCAATGAAAATGTTCCTACACAGCAGCCAGATTGTGACATCACAGAGCATCCCTGTGATGTCACAATCTGGCTGCTGTGAAAGAACATTTTCATTGGCTGCTGTGTAGGAACATCCTCAATGGCTGCTGTGTAGGAACATCTTCATTGGCTGCTGTGTAGGAACAGTCTCATTGGCTGCTGTGTCTATCTATCTATCTATCTATCTATCTATCTATCTATCTATCTATCTATCTATCTATCTATCTATCTATCTATCTATCTATATGTCTCTATCTCTATCTATCTATCTAGTGACTCTCAGGGCGGCGCGGCCCCCTTTTATACCCTTCCTGGACGATGAAGATGTTCCTGCACATGAAGATGTTCCTACACAGCAGCCATTGAGGATGTTCCTACACAGCAGCCAATGAAAATGTTCCTACACAGCAGCCAGATTGTGACATCACAGAGCATCCCTGTGATGTCACAATCTGGCTGCTGTGTAAGAACATTTTCATTGGCTGCTGTGTAGGAACATCCTCAATGGCTGATATGTAGGAACATCTTCATTGGCTGCTGTGTAGGAACAGTCTCATTGGCTGCTGTGTCTATCTATCTATCTATCTATCTATCTATCTATCTATCTATCTATCTATCTATCTATCTATCTATATGTCTCTATCTCTATCTATCTATCTAGTGACTCTCAGGGCGGCGCGGCCCCCTTTTATACCCTTCCTGGACGATGAAGATGTTCCTGCACATGAAGATGTTCCTACACAGCAGCCATTGAGGATGTTCCTACACAGCAGCCAATGAAAATGTTCCTACACAGCAGCCAGATTGTGACATCACAGAGCATCCCTGTGATTTCACAATCTGGCTGCTGTGTAAGAACATTTTCATTGGCTGCTGTGTAGGAACATCCTCAATGGCTGCTGTGTTGGAACATCTTCATTGGCTGCTGTGTAGGAACAGTCTCATTGGCTGCTGTGTCTATCTATCTATCTATCTATCTATCTATCTATCTATCTATCTATCTATCTATCTATCTATCTATCTATCTATCTATCTATCTATCTATCTATCTATCTATCTATCTATCTATATGTCTCTATCTCTATCTATCTATCTAGTGACTCTCAGGGCGGCGCGGCCCCCTTTTATACCCTTCCTGGACGATGAAGATGTTCCTGCACATGAAGATGTTCCTACACAGCAGCCATTGAGGATGTTCCTACACAGCAGCCAATGAAAATGTTCCTACACAGCAGCCAGATTGTGACATCACAGAGCATCCCTGTGATGTCACAATCTGGCTGCTGTGTAAGAACATTTTCATTGGCTGCTGTGTAGGAACATCCTCAATGGCTGCTGTGTTGGAACATCTTCATTGGCTGCTGTGTAGGAACAGTCTCATTGGCTGCTGTGTCTATCTATCTATCTATCTATCTATCTATCCATCTATCTATCTATCTATCTATCTATCTATCTATCTATCTATCTATCTATCTATCTATATGTCTCTATCTCTATCTATCTATCTAGTGACTCTCAGGGCGGCGCGGCCCCCTTTTATACCCTTCCTGGACGATGAAGATGTTCCTGCATATGAAGATGTTCCTACACAGCAGCCATTGAGGATGTTCCTACACAGCAGCCAATGAAAATGTTCCTACACAGCAGCCAGATTGTGACATCACAGAGCATCCCTGTGATGTCACAATCTGGCTGCTGTGTAAGAACATTTTCATTGGCTGCTGTGTAGGAACATCCTCAATGGCTGATATGTAGGAACATCTTCATTGGCTGCTGTGTAGGAACAGTCTCATTGGCTGCTGTGTCTATCTATCTATCTATCTATCTATCTATCTATCTATCTATCTATCTATCTATCTATCTATCTATCTATATGTCTCTATCTCTATCTATCTATCTAGTGACTCTCAGGGCGGCGCGGCCCCCTTTTATACCCTTCCTGGACGATGAAGATGTTCCTGCACATGAAGATGTTCCTACACAGCAGCCATTGAGGATGTTCCTACACAGCAGCCAATGAAAATGTTCCTACACAGCAGCCAGATTGTGACATCACAGAGCATCCCTGTGATGTCACAATCTGGCTGCTGTGTAAGAACATTTTCATTGGCTGCTGTGTAGGAACATCCTCAATGGCTGCTGTGTAGGAACATCTTCATTGGCTGCTGTGTAGGAACAGTCTCATTGGCTGCTGTGTCTATCTATCTATCTATCTATCTATCTATCTATCTATCTATCTATCTATCTATCTATCTATCTATCTATCTATCTATCTATCTATCTATCTATCTATCTATCTATATGTCTCTATCTCTATCTATCTATCTAGTGACTCTCAGGGCGGCGCGGCCCCCTTTTATACCCTTCCTGGACGATGAAGATGTTCCTGCACATGAAGATGTTCCTACACAGAAGCCAGATTGTGACATCACAGAGCTTCCCTGTGATGTCACAATCTGGCTGCTGTGTAAGAACATTTTCATTGGCTGCTGTGTAGGAACATCCTCAATGGCTGCTGTGTTGGAACATCTTCATTGGCTGCTGTGTAGGAACAGTCTCATTGGCTGCTGTGTCTATCTATCTATCTATCTATCTATCTATCTATCTATCTATCTATCTATCTATCTATCTATATATCTATCTATCTATATGTCTCTATCTCTATCTATCTATCTAGTGACTCTCAGGGCGGCGCGGCCCCCTTTTATACCCTTCCTGGACGATGAAGATGTTCCTGCACATGAAGATGTTCCTACACAGCAGCCATTGAGGATGTTCCTACACAGCAGCCAATGAAAATGTTCCTACACAGCAGCCAGATTGTGACATCACAGAGCATCCCTGTGATGTCACAATCTGGCTGCTGTGTAAGAACATTTTCATTGGCTGCTGTGTAGGAACATCCTCAATGGCTGATATGTAGGAACATCTTCATTGGCTGCTGTGTAGGAACAGTCTCATTGGCTGCTGTGTCTATCTATCTATCTATCTATCTATCTATCTATCTATCTATCTATCTATCTATCTATCTATCTATCTATCTATCTATCTATCTATCTATCTATCTATATGTCTCTATCTCTATCTATCTATCTAGTGACTCTCAGGGCGGCGCGGCCCCCTTTTATACCCTTCCTGGACGATGAAGATGTTCCTGCACATGAAGATGTTCCTACACAGCAGCCATTGAGGATGTTCCTACACAGCAGCCAATGAAAATGTTCCTACACAGCAGCCAGATTGTGACATCACAGAGCATCCCTGTGATGTCACAATCTGGCTGCTGTGTAAGAACATTTTCATTGGCTGCTGTGTAGGAACATCCTCAATGGCTGATATGTAGGAACATCTTCATTGGCTGCTGTGTAGGAACAGTCTCATTGGCTGCTGTGTCTATCTATCTATCTATCTATCTATCTATCTATCTATCTATCTATCTATCTATCTATCTATCTATCTATCTATCTATCTATCTATCTATCTATATGTCTCTATCTCTATCTATCTATCTAGTGACTCTCAGGGCGGCGCGGCCCCCTTTTATACCCTTCCTGGACGATGAAGATGTTCCTGCACATGAAGATGTTCCTACACAGCAGCCATTGAGGATGTTCCTACACAGCAGCCAATGAAAATGTTCCTACACAGCAGCCAGATTGTGACATCACAGAGCATCCCTGTGATGTCACAATCTGGCTGCTGTGTAAGAACATTTTCATTGGCTGCTGTGTAGGAACATCCTCAATGGCTGCTGTGTAGGAACATCTTCATTGGCTGCTGTGTAGGAACAGTCTCATTGGCTGCTGTGTCTATCAATCTATCTATCTATCTATCTATCTATCTATCTATCTATCTATCTATCTATCTATCTATCTATCTATATGTCTCTATCTCTATCTATCTATCTAGTGACTCTCAGGGCGGCGCGGCCCCCTTTTATACCCTTCCTGGACGATGAAGATGTTCCTGCATATGAAGATGTTCCTACACAGCAGCCATTGAGGATGTTCCTACACAGCAGCCAATGAAAATGTTCCTACACAGCAGCCAGATTGTGACATCACAGAGCATCCCTGTGATGTCACAATCTGGCTGCTGTGTAAGAACATTTTCATTGGCTGCTGTGTAGGAACATCCTCAATGGCTGATATGTAGGAACATCTTCATTGGCTGCTGTGTAGGAACAGTCTCATTGGCTGCTGTGTCTATCTATCTTATCTATCTATCTATCTATCTATCTATCTATCTATCTATCTATCTATCTATCTATCTATCTATCTATCTATATGTCTCTATCTCTATCTATCTATCTAGTGACTCTCAGGGCGGCGCGGCCACCTTTTATACCCTTCCTGGACGATGAAGATGTTCCTGCACATGAAGATGTTCCTACACAGAAGCCAGATTGTGACATCACAGAGCTTCCCTGTGATGTCACAATCTGGCTGCTGTGTAAGAACATTTTCATTGGCTGCTGTGTAGGAACATCCTCAATGGCTGCTGTGTTGGAACATCTTCATTGGCTGCTGTGTAGGAACAGTCTCATTGGCTGCTGTGTCTATCTATCTATCTATCTATCTATCTATCTATCTATCTATCTATCTATCTATCTATCTATCTATCTATCTATCTATCTATCTATCTATATGTCTCTATCTCTATCTATCTATCTAGTGACTCTCAGGGCGGCGCGGCCCCCTTTTATACCCTTCCTGGACGATGAAGATGTTCCTGCACATGAAGATGTTCCTACACAGCAGCCATTGAGGATGTTCCTACACAGCAGCCAATGAAAATGTTCCTACACAGCAGCCAGATTGTGACATCACAGAGCATCCCTGTGATGTCACAATCTGGCTGCTGTGAAAGAACATTTTCATTGGCTGCTGTGTAGGAACATCCTCAATGGCTGCTGTGTAGGAACATCTTCATTGGCTGCTGTGTAGGAACAGTCTCATTGGCTGCTGTGTCTATCTATCTATCTATCTATCTATCTATCTATCTATCTATCTATCTATCTATCTATCTATCTATCTATCTATCTATCTATCTATCTATCTATATGTCTCTATCTCTATCTATCTATCTAGTGACTCTCAGGGCGGCGCGGCCCCCTTTTATACCCTTCCTGGACGATGAAGATGTTCCTGCACATGAAGATGTTCCTACACAGCAGCCATTGAGGATGTTCCTACACAGCAGCCAATGAAAATGTTCCTACACAGCAGCCAGATTGTGACATCACAGAGCATCCCTGTGATGTCACAATCTGGCTGCTGTGAAAGAACATTTTCATTGGCTGCTGTGTAGGAACATCCTCAATGGCTGCTGTGTAGGAACATCTTCATTGGCTGCTGTGTAGGAACAGTCTCATTGGCTGCTGTGTCTATCTATCTATCTATCTATCTATCTATCTATCTATCTATCTATCTATCTATCTATCTATCTATCTATCTATCTATATGTCTCTATCTCTATCTATCTATCTAGTGACTCTCAGGGCGGCGCGGCCCCCTTTTATACCCTTCCTGGACGATGAAGATGTTCCTGCACATGAAGATGTTCCTACACAGCAGCCATTGAGGATGTTCCTACACAGCAGCCAATGAAAATGTTCCTACACAGCAGCCAGATTGTGACATCACAGAGCATCCCTGTGATGTCACAATCTGGCTGCTGTGTAAGAACATTTTCATTGGCTGCTGTGTAGGAACATCCTCAATGGCTGATATGTAGGAACATCTTCATTGGCTGCTGTGTAGGAACAGTCTCATTGGCTGCTGTGTCTATCTATCTATCTATCTATCTATCTATCTATCTATCTATCTATCTATCTATCTATCTATCTATCTATCTATCTATCTATCTATCTATCTATCTATATGTCTCTATCTCTATCTATCTATCTAGTGACTCTCAGGGCGGCGCGGCCCCCTTTTATACCCTTCCTGGACGATGAAGATGTTCCTGCACATGAAGATGTTCCTACACAGCAGCCATTGAGGATGTTCCTACACAGCAGCCAATGAAAATGTTCCTACACAGCAGCCAGATTGTGACATCACAGAGCATCCCTGTGATGTCACAATCTGGCTGCTGTGTAAGAACATTTTCATTGGCTGCTGTGTAGGAACATCCTCAATGGCTGATATGTAGGAACATCTTCATTGGCTGCTGTGTAGGAACAGTCTCATTGGCTGCTGTGTCTATCTATCTATCTATCTATCTATCTATCTATCTATCTATCTATCTATCTATCTATCTATCTATCTATCTATCTATCTATCTATCTATCTATCTATCTATATGTCTCTATCTCTATCTATCTATCTAGTGACTCTCAGGGCGGCGCGGCCCCCTTTTATACCCTTCCTGGACGATGAAGATGTTCCTGCACATGAAGATGTTCCTACACAGCAGCCATTGAGGATGTTCCTACACAGCAGCCAATGAAAATGTTCCTACACAGCAGCCAGATTGTGACATCACAGAGCATCCCTGTGATGTCACAATCTGGCTGCTGTGTAAGAACATTTTCATTGGCTGCTGTGTAGGAACATCCTCAATGGCTGCTGTGTAGGAACATCTTCATTGGCTGCTGTGTAGGAACAGTCTCATTGGCTGCTGTGTCTATCAATCTATCTATCTATCTATCTATCTATCTATCTATCTATCTATCTATCTATCTATCTATCTATCTATCTATCTATCTATCTATATGTCTCTATCTCTATCTATCTATCTAGTGACTCTCAGGGCGGCGCGGCCCCCTTTTATACCCTTCCTGGACGATGAAGATGTTCCTGCATATGAAGATGTTCCTACACAGCAGCCATTGAGGATGTTCCTACACAGCAGCCAATGAAAATGTTCCTACACAGCAGCCAGATTGTGACATCACAGAGCATCCCTGTGATGTCACAATATGGCTGCTGTGTAAGAACATTTTCATTGGCTGCTGTGTAGGAACATCCTCAATGGCTGATATGTAGGAACATCTTCATTGGCTGCTGTGTAGGAACAGTCTCATTGGCTGCTGTGTCTATCTATCTTATCTATCTATCTATCTATCTATCTATCTATCTATCTATCTATCTATCTATCTATCTATATGTCTCTATCTCTATCTATCTATCTAGTGACTCTCAGGGCGGCGCGGCCACCTTTTATACCCTTCCTGGACGATGAAGATGTTCCTGCACATGAAGATGTTCCTACACAGAAGCCAGATTGTGACATCACAGAGCTTCCCTGTGATGTCACAATCTGGCTGCTGTGTAAGAACATTTTCATTGGCTGCTGTGTAGGAACATCCTCAATGGCTGCTGTGTTGGAACATCTTCATTGGCTGCTGTGTAGGAACAGTCTCATTGGCTGCTGTGTCTATCTATCTATCTATCTATCTATCTATCTATCTATCTATCTATCTATCTATCTATCTATCTATCTATCTATCTATCTATCTATCTATCTATCTATCTATCTATCTATCTATCTATATGTCTCTATCTCTATCTATCTATCTAGTGACTCTCAGGGCGGCGCGGCCCCCTTTTATACCCTTCCTGGACGATGAAGATGTTCCTGCACATGAAGATGTTCCTACACAGCAGCCATTGAGGATGTTCCTACACAGCAGCCAATGAAAATGTTCCTACACAGCAGCCAGATTGTGACATCACAGAGCATCCCTGTGATGTCACAATCTGGCTGCTGTGAAAGAACATTTTCATTGGCTGCTGTGTAGGAACATCCTCAATGGCTGCTGTGTAGGAACATCTTCATTGGCTGCTGTGTAGGAACAGTCTCATTGGCTGCTGTGTCTATCTATCTATCTATCTATCTATCTATCTATCTATCTATCTATCTATCTATCTATCTATCTATCTATCTATCTATCTATATGTCTCTATCTCTATCTATCTATCTAGTGACTCTCAGGGCGGCGCGGCCCCCTTTTATACCCTTCCTGGACGATGAAGATGTTCCTGCACATGAAGATGTTCCTACACAGCAGCCATTGAGGATGTTCCTACACAGCAGCCAATGAAAATGTTCCTACACAGCAGCCAGATTGTGACATCACAGAGCATCCCTGTGATGTCACAATCTGGCTGCTGTGAAAGAACATTTTCATTGGCTGCTGTGTAGGAACATCCTCAATGGCTGCTGTGTAGGAACATCTTCATTGGCTGCTGTGTAGGAACAGTCTCATTGGCTGCTGTGTCTATCTATCTATCTATCTATCTATCTATCTATCTATCTATCTATCTATCTATCTATCTATCTATCTATCTATCTATCTATATGTCTCTATCTCTATCTATCTATCTAGTGACTCTCAGGGCGGCGCGGCCCCCTTTTATACCCTTCCTGGACGATGAAGATGTTCCTGCACATGAAGATGTTCCTACACAGCAGCCATTGAGGATGTTCCTACACAGCAGCCAATGAAAATGTTCCTACACAGCAGCCAGATTGTGACATCACAGAGCATCCCTGTGATGTCACAATCTGGCTGCTGTGTAAGAACATTTTCATTGGCTGCTGTGTAGGAACATCCTCAATGGCTGATATGTAGGAACATCTTCATTGGCTGCTGTGTAGGAACAGTCTCATTGGCTGCTGTGTCTATCTATCTATCTATCTATCTATCTATCTATCTATCTATCTATCTATCTATCTATCTATCTATCTATCTATCTATCTATCTATCTATCTATCTATCTATCTATATGTCTCTATCTCTATCTATCTATCTAGTGACTCTCAGGGCGGCGCGGCCCCCTTTTATACCCTTCCTGGACGATGAAGATGTTCCTGCACATGAAGATGTTCCTACACAGCAGCCATTGAGGATGTTCCTACACAGCAGCCAATGAAAATGTTCCTACACAGCAGCCAGATTGTGACATCACAGAGCATCCCTGTGATGTCACAATCTGGCTGCTGTGTAAGAACATTTTCATTGGCTGCTGTGTAGGAACATCCTCAATGGCTGATATGTAGGAACATCTTCATTGGCTGCTGTGTAGGAACAGTCTCATTGGCTGCTGTGTCTATCTATCTATCTATCTATCTATCTATCTATCTATCTATCTATCTATCTATCTATCTATCTATCTATCTATCTATCTATCTATATGTCTCTATCTCTATCTATCTATCTAGTGACTCTCAGGGCGGCGCGGCCCCCTTTTATACCCTTCCTGGACGATGAAGATGTTCCTGCACATGAAGATGTTCCTACACAGCAGCCATTGAGGATGTTCCTACACAGCAGCCAATGAAAATGTTCCTACACAGCAGCCAGATTGTGACATCACAGAGCATCCCTGTGATGTCACAATCTGGCTGCTGTGTAAGAACATTTTCATTGGCTGCTGTGTAGGAACATCCTCAATGGCTGATATGTAGGAACATCTTCATTGGCTGCTGTGTAGGAACAGTCTCATTGGCTGCTGTGTCTATCTATCTATCTATCTATCTATCTATCTATCTATCTATCTATCTATCTATCTATCTATCTATATGTCTCTATCTCTATCTATCTATCTAGTGACTCTCAGGGCGGCGCGGCCCCCTTTTATACCCTTCCTGGACGATGAAGATGTTCCTGCACATGAAGATGTTCCTACACAGCAGCCATTGAGGATGTTCCTACACAGCAGCCAATGAAAATGTTCCTACACAGCAGCCAGATTGTGACATCACAGAGCATCCCTGTGATGTCACAATCTGGCTGCTGTGTAAGAACATTTTCATTGGCTGCTGTGTAGGAACATCCTCAATGGCTGCTGTGTAGGAACATCTTCATTGGCTGCTGTGTAGGAACAGTCTCATTGGCTGCTGTGTCTATCAATCTATCTATCTATCTATCTATCTATCTATCTATCTATCTATCTATCTATCTATCTATCTATCTATCTATCTATCTATCTATCTATCTATATGTCTCTATCTCTATCTATCTATCTAGTGACTCTCAGGGCGGCGCAGCCCCCTTTTATACCCTTCCTGGACGATGAAGATGTTCCTGCATATGAAGATGTTCCTACACAGCAGCCATTGAGGATGTTCCTACACAGCAGCCAATGAAAATGTTCCTACACAGCAGCCAGATTGTGACATCACAGAGCATCCCTGTGATGTCACAATCTGGCTGCTGTGTAAGAACATTTTCATTGGCTGCTGTGTAGGAACATCCTCAATGGCTGATATGTAGGAACATCTTCATTGGCTGCTGTGTAGGAACAGTCTCATTGGCTGCTGTGTCTATCTATCTATCTATCTATCTATCTATCTATCTATCTATCTATCTATCTATCTATCTATCTATCTATCTATCTATCTATCTATATGTCTCTATCTCTATCTATCTATCTAGTGACTCTCAGGGCGGCGCGGCCACCTTTTATACCCTTCCTGGACGATGAAGATGTTCCTGCACATGAAGATGTTCCTACACAGAAGCCAGATTGTGACATCACAGAGCTTCCCTGTGATGTCACAATCTGGCTGCTGTGTAAGAACATTTTCATTGGCTGCTGTGTAGGAACATCCTCAATGGCTGCTGTGTTGGAACATCTTCATTGGCTGCTGTGTAGGAACAGTCTCATTGGCTGCTGTGTCTATCTATCTATCTATCTATCTATCTATCTATCTATCTATCTATCTATCTATCTATCTATCTATCTATCTATCTATCTATCTATCTATCTATCTATCTATATGTCTCTATCTCTATCTATCTATCTAGTGACTCTCAGGGCGGCGCGGCCCCCTTTTATACCCTTCCTGGACGATGAAGATGTTCCTGCACATGAAGATGTTCCTACACAGCAGCCATTGAGGATGTTCCTACACAGCAGCCAATGAAAATGTTCCTACACAGCAGCCAGATTGTGACATCACAGAGCATCCCTGTGATGTCACAATCTGGCTGCTGTGTAAGAACATTTTCATTGGCTGCTGTGTAGGAACATCCTCAATGGCTGCTATGTAGGAACATCTTCATTGGCTGCTGTGTAGGAACAGTCTCATTGGCTGCTGTGTCTATCTATCTATCTATCTATCTATCTATCTATCTATCTATCTATCTATCTATCTATCTATCTATCTATCTATATGTCTCTATCTCTATCTATCTATCTAGTGACTCTCAGGGCGGCGCGGCCCCCTTTTATACCCTTCCTGGACGATGAAGATGTTCCTGCACATGAAGATGTTCCTACACAGCAGCCATTGAGGATGTTCCTACACAGCAGCCAATGAAAATGTTCCTACACAGCAGCCAGATTGTGACATCACAGAGCATCCCTGTGATGTCACAATCTGGCTGCTGTGTAGGAACATTTTCATTGGCTGCTGTGTAGGAACATCCTCAATGGCTGCTGTGTAGGAATATCTTCATTGGCTGCTGTGTAGGAACAGTCTCATTGGCTGCTGTGTCTATCTATCTATCTATCTATCTATCTATCTATCTATCTATCTATCTATCTATCTATCTATCTATCTATCTATATGTCTCTATCTCTATCTATCTATCTAGTGACTCTCAGGGCGGCGCGGCCCCCTTTTATACCCTTCCTGGACGATGAAGATGTTCCTGCACATGAAGATGTTCCTACACAGCAGCCATTGAGGATGTTCCTACACAGCAGCCAATGAAAATGTTCCTACACAGCAGCCAGATTGTGACATCACAGAGCATCCCTGTGATGTCACAATCTGGCTGCTGTGAAAGAACATTTTCATTGGCTGCTGTGTAGGAACATCCTCAATGGCTGCTGTGTAGGAACATCTTCATTGGCTGCTGTGTAGGAACAGTCTCATTGGCTGCTGTGTCTATCTATCTATCTATCTATCTATCTATCTATCTATCTATCTATCTATCTATCTATCTATCTATCTATCTATCTATCTATCTATCTATCTATATGTCTCTATCTCTATCTATCTATCTAGTGACTCTCAGGGCGGCGCGGCCCCCTTTTATACCCTTCCTGGACGATGAAGATGTTCCTGCACATGAAGATGTTCCTACACAGCAGCCATTGAGGATGTTCCTACACAGCAGCCAATGAAAATGTTCCTACACAGCAGCCAGATTGTGACATCACAGAGCATCCCTGTGATGTCACAATCTGGCTGTGTGTAAGAACATTTTCATTGGCTGCTGTGTAGGAACATCCTCAATGGCTGATATGTAGGAACATCTTCATTGGCTGCTGTGTAGGAACAGTCTCATTGGCTGCTGTGTCTATCTATCTATCTATCTATCTATCTATCTATCTATCTATCTATCTATCTATCTATCTATCTATCTATCTATCTATCTATCTATCTATCTATATGTCTCTATCTCTATCTATCTATCTAGTGACTCTCAGGGCGGCGCGGCCCCCTTTTATACCCTTCCTGGACGATGAAGATGTTCCTGCACATGAAGATGTTCCTACACAGCAGCCATTGAGGATGTTCCTACACAGCAGCCAATGAAAATGTTCCTACACAGCAGCCAGATTGTGACATCACAGAGCATCCCTGTGATGTCACAATCTGGCTGCTGTGTAAGAACATTTTCATTGGCTGCTGTGTAGGAACATCCTCAATGGCTGCTGTGTTGGAACATCTTCATTGGCTGCTGTGTAGGAACAGTCTCATTGGCTGCTGTGTCTATCTATCTATCTATCTATCTATCTATCTATCTATCTATCTATCTATCTATCTATCTATCTATCTATCTATCTATCTATCTATCTATCTATATGTCTCTATCTCTATCTATCTATCTAGTGACTCTCAGGGCGGCGCGGCCCCCTTTTATACCCTTCCTGGACGATGAAGATGTTCCTGCACATGAAGATGTTCCTACACAGCAGCCATTGAGGATGTTCCTACACAGCAGCCAATGAAAATGTTCCTACACAGCAGCCAGATTGTGACATCACAGAGCATCCCTGTGATGTCACAATCTGGCTGCTGTGTAAGAACATTTTCATTGGCTGCTGTGTAGGAACATCCTCAATGGCTGCTGTGTTGGAACATCTTCATTGGCTGCTGTGTAGGAACAGTCTCATTGGCTGCTGTGTCTATCTATCTATCTATCTATCTATCTATCTATCCATCTATCTATCTATCTATCTATCTATCTATCTATCTATCTATCTATCTATCTATATGTCTCTATCTCTATCTATCTATCTAGTGACTCTCAGGGCGGCGCGGCCCCCTTTTATACCCTTCCTGGACGATGAAGATGTTCCTGCATATGAAGATGTTCCTACACAGCAGCCATTGAGGATGTTCCTACACAGCAGCCAATGAAAATGTTCCTACACAGCAGCCAGATTGTGACATCACAGAGCATCCCTGTGATGTCACAATCTGGCTGCTGTGTAAGAACATTTTCATTGGCTGCTGTGTAGGAACATCCTCAATGGCTGATATGTAGGAACATCTTCATTGGCTGCTGTGTAGGAACAGTCTCATTGGCTGCTGTGTCTATCTATCTATCTATCTATCTATCTATCTATCTATCTATCTATCTATCTATCTATCTATCTATATGTCTCTATCTCTATCTATCTATCTAGTGACTCTCAGGGCGGCGCGGCCCCCTTTTATACCCTTCCTGGACGATGAAGATGTTCCTGCACATGAAGATGTTCCTACACAGCAGCCATTGAGGATGTTCCTACACAGCAGCCAATGAAAATGTTCCTACACAGCAGCCAGATTGTGACATCACAGAGCATCCCTGTGATGTCACAATCTGGCTGCTGTGTAAGAACATTTTCATTGGCTGCTGTGTAGGAACATCCTCAATGGCTGCTGTGTAGGAACATCTTCATTGGCTGCTGTGTAGGAACAGTCTCATTGGCTGCTGTGTCTATCTATCTATCTATCTATCTATCTATCTATCTATCTATCTATCTATCTATCTATCTATCTATCTATCTATATGTCTCTATCTCTATCTATCTATCTAGTGACTCTCAGGGCGGCGCGGCCCCCTTTTATACCCTTCCTGGACGATGAAGATGTTCCTGCACATGAAGATGTTCCTACACAGA
This sequence comes from Borostomias antarcticus, assembly GCF_949987555.1. Classification (NCBI taxonomy): domain Eukaryota; kingdom Metazoa; phylum Chordata; class Actinopteri; order Stomiiformes; family Stomiidae; genus Borostomias; species Borostomias antarcticus. The sequence continues at coordinate 2,193,076 of NW_028175773.1, forward strand.
AGCCAGATTGTGACATCACAGAGCTTCCCTGTGATGTCACAATCTGGCTGCTGTGTAAGAACATTTTCATTGGCTGCTGTGTAGGAACATCCTCAATGGCTGCTGTGTTGGAACATCTTCATTGGCTGCTGTGTAGGAACAGTCTCATTGGCTGCTGTGTCTATCTATCTATCTATCTATCTATCTATCTATCTATCTATCTATCTATCTATATATCTATCTATCTATATGTCTCTATCTCTATCTATCTATCTAGTGACTCTCAGGGCGGCGCGGCCCCCTTTTATACCCTTCCTGGACGATGAAGATGTTCCTGCACATGAAGATGTTCCTACACAGCAGCCATTGAGGATGTTCCTACACAGCAGCCAATGAAAATGTTCCTACACAGCAGCCAGATTGTGACATCACAGAGCATCCCTGTGATGTCACAATCTGGCTGCTGTGTAAGAACATTTTCATTGGCTGCTGTGTAGGAACATCCTCAATGGCTGATATGTAGGAACATCTTCATTGGCTGCTGTGTAGGAACAGTCTCATTGGCTGCTGTGTCTATCTATCTATCTATCTATCTATCTATCTATCTATCTATCTATCTATCTATCTATCTATCTATCTATCTATCTATCTATCTATCTATCTATCTATCTATCTATATGTCTCTATCTCTATCTATCTATCTAGTGACTCTCAGGGCGGCGCGGCCCCCTTTTATACCCTTCCTGGACGATGAAGATGTTCCTGCACATGAAGATGTTCCTACACAGCAGCCATTGAGGATGTTCCTACACAGCAGCCAATGAAAATGTTCCTACACAGCAGCCAGATTGTGACATCACAGAGCATCCCTGTGATGTCACAATCTGGCTGCTGTGTAAGAACATTTTCATTGGCTGCTGTGTAGGAACATCCTCAATGGCTGATATGTAGGAACATCTTCATTGGCTGCTGTGTAGGAACAGTCTCATTGGCTGCTGTGTCTATCTATCTATCTATCTATCTATCTATCTATCTATCTATCTATCTATCTATCTATCTATCTATCTATCTATCTATCTATCTATCTATCTATCTATATGTCTCTATCTCTATCTATCTATCTAGTGACTCTCAGGGCGGCGCGGCCCCCTTTTATACCCTTCCTGGACGATGAAGATGTTCCTGCACATGAAGATGTTCCTACACAGCAGCCATTGAGGATGTTCCTACACAGCAGCCAATGAAAATGTTCCTACACAGCAGCCAGATTGTGACATCACAGAGCATCCCTGTGATGTCACAATCTGGCTGCTGTGTAAGAACATTTTCATTGGCTGCTGTGTAGGAACATCCTCAATGGCTGCTGTGTAGGAACATCTTCATTGGCTGCTGTGTAGGAACAGTCTCATTGGCTGCTGTGTCTATCAATCTATCTATCTATCTATCTATCTATCTATCTATCTATCTATCTATCTATCTATCTATCTATCTATATGTCTCTATCTCTATCTATCTATCTAGTGACTCTCAGGGCGGCGCGGCCCCCTTTTATACCCTTCCTGGACGATGAAGATGTTCCTGCATATGAAGATGTTCCTACACAGCAGCCATTGAGGATGTTCCTACACAGCAGCCAATGAAAATGTTCCTACACAGCAGCCAGATTGTGACATCACAGAGCATCCCTGTGATGTCACAATCTGGCTGCTGTGTAAGAACATTTTCATTGGCTGCTGTGTAGGAACATCCTCAATGGCTGATATGTAGGAACATCTTCATTGGCTGCTGTGTAGGAACAGTCTCATTGGCTGCTGTGTCTATCTATCTATCTATCTATCTATCTATCTATCTATCTATCTATCTATCTATCTATCTATCTATCTATCTATCTATCTATCTATCTATCTATATGTCTCTATCTCTATCTATCTATCTAGTGACTCTCAGGGCGGCGCGGCCACCTTTTATACCCTTCCTGGACGATGAAGATGTTCCTGCACATGAAGATGTTCCTACACAGAAGCCAGATTGTGACATCACAGAGCTTCCCTGTGATGTCACAATCTGGCTGCTGTGTAAGAACATTTTCATTGGCTGCTGTGTAGGAACATCCTCAATGGCTGCTGTGTTGGAACATCTTCATTGGCTGCTGTGTAGGAACAGTCTCATTGGCTGCTGTGTCTATCTATCTATCTATCTATCTATCTATCTATCTATCTATCTATCTATCTATCTATCTATCTATCTATCTATCTATCTATCTATCTATCTATCTATCTATCTATCTATCTATCTATATGTCTCTATCTCTATCTATCTATCTAGTGACTCTCAGGGCGGCGCGGCCCCCTTTTATACCCTTCCTGGACGATGAAGATGTTCCTGCACATGAAGATGTTCCTACACAGCAGCCATTGAGGATGTTCCTACACAGCAGCCAATGAAAATGTTCCTACACAGCAGCCAGATTGTGACATCACAGAGCATCCCTGTGATGTCACAATCTGGCTGCTGTGTAAGAACATTTTCATTGGCTGCTGTGTAGGAACATCCTCAATGGCTGCTATGTAGGAACATCTTCATTGGCTGCTGTGTAGGAACAGTCTCATTGGCTGCTGTGTCTATCTATCTATCTATCTATCTATCTATCTATCTATCTATCTATCTATCTATCTATCTATCTATCTATCTATCTATCTATCTATATGTCTCTATCTCTATCTATCTATCTAGTGACTCTCAGGGCGGCGCGGCCCCCTTTTATACCCTTCCTGGACGATGAAGATGTTCCTGCACATGAAGATGTTCCTACACAGCAGCCATTGAGGATGTTCCTACACAGCAGCCAATGAAAATGTTCCTACACAGCAGCCAGATTGTGACATCACAGAGCATCCCTGTGATGTCACAATCTGGCTGCTGTGTAGGAACATTTTCATTGGCTGCTGTGTAGGAACATCCTCAATGGCTGCTGTGTAGGAATATCTTCATTGGCTGCTGTGTAGGAACAGTCTCATTGGCTGCTGTGTCTATCTATCTATCTATCTATCTATCTATCTATCTATCTATCTATCTATCTATCTATCTATCTATATGTCTCTATCTCTATCTATCTATCTAGTGACTCTCAGGGCGGCGCGGCCCCCTTTTATACCCTTCCTGGACGATGAAGATGTTCCTGCACATGAAGATGTTCCTACACAGCAGCCATTGAGGATGTTCCTACACAGCAGCCAATGAAAATGTTCCTACACAGCAGCCAGATTGTGACATCACAGAGCATCCCTGTGATGTCACAATCTGGCTGCTGTGAAAGAACATTTTCATTGGCTGCTGTGTAGGAACATCCTCAATGGCTGCTGTGTAGGAACATCTTCATTGGCTGCTGTGTAGGAACAGTCTCATTGGCTGCTGTGTCTATCTATCTATCTATCTATCTATCTATCTATCTATCTATCTATCTATCTATCTATCTATCTATCTATCTATCTATCTATCTATCTATATGTCTCTATCTCTATCTATCTATCTAGTGACTCTCAGGGCGGCGCGGCCCCCTTTTATACCCTTCCTGGACGATGAAGATGTTCCTGCACATGAAGATGTTCCTACACAGCAGCCATTGAGGATGTTCCTACACAGCAGCCAATGAAAATGTTCCTACACAGCAGCCAGATTGTGACATCACAGAGCATCCCTGTGATGTCACAATCTGGCTGCTGTGTAAGAACATTTTCATTGGCTGCTGTGTAGGAACATCCTCAATGGCTGATATGTAGGAACATCTTCATTGGCTGCTGTGTAGGAACAGTCTCATTGGCTGCTGTGTCTATCTATCTATCTATCTATCTATCTATCTATCTATCTATCTATCTATCTATCTATCTATCTATCTATCTATCTATCTATCTATATGTCTCTATCTCTATCTATCTATCTAGTGACTCTCAGGGCGGCGCGGCCCCCTTTTATACCCTTCCTGGACGATGAAGATGTTCCTGCACATGAAGATGTTCCTACACAGCAGCCATTGAGGATGTTCCTACACAGCAGCCAATGAAAATGTTCCTACACAGCAGCCAGATTGTGACATCACAGAGCATCCCTGTGATGTCACAATCTGGCTGCTGTGTAAGAACATTTTCATTGGCTGCTGTGTAGGAACATCCTCAATGGCTGCTGTGTTGGAACATCTTCATTGGCTGCTGTGTAGGAACAGTCTCATTGGCTGCTGTGTCTATCTATCTATCTATCTATCTATCTATCTATCTATCTATCTATCTATCTATCTATCTATCTATCTATCTATCTATCTATCTATATGTCTCTATCTCTATCTATCTATCTAGTGACTCTCAGGGCGGCGCGGCCCCCTTTTATACCCTTCCTGGACGATGAAGATGTTCCTGCACATGAAGATGTTCCTACACAGCAGCCATTGAGGATGTTCCTACACAGCAGCCAATGAAAATGTTCCTACACAGCAGCCAGATTGTGACATCACAGAGCATCCCTGTGATGTCACAATCTGGCTGCTGTGTAAGAACATTTTCATTGGCTGCTGTGTAGGAACATCCTCAATGGCTGCTGTGTTGGAACATCTTCATTGGCTGCTGTGTAGGAACAGTCTCATTGGCTGCTGTGTCTATCTATCTATCTATCTATCTATCTATCTATCTATCTATCTATCCATCTATCTATCTATCTATCTATCTATCTATCTATCTATCTATCTATCTATCTATCTATCTATCTATCTATCTAATGTCTCTATCTCTATCTATCTATCTAGTGACTCTCAGGGCGGCGCGGCCCCCTTTTATACCCTTCCTGGACGATGAAGATGTTCCTGCATATGAAGATGTTCCTACACAGCAGCCATTGAGGATGTTCCTACACAGCAGCCAATGAAAATGTTCCTACACAGCAGCCAGATTGTGACATCACAGAGCATCCCTGTGATGTCACAATCTGGCTGCTGTGTAAGAACATTTTCATTGGCTGCTGTGTAGGAACATCCTCAATGGCTGATATGTAGGAACATCTTCATTGGCTGCTGTGTAGGAACAGTCTCATTGGCTGCTGTGTCTATCTATCTATCTATCTATCTATCTATCTATCTATCTATCTATCTATCTATCTATCTATCTATCTATCTATCTATCTATCTATCTATCTATCTATCTATATGTCTCTATCTCTATCTATCTATCTAGTGACTCTCAGGGCGGCGCGGCCCCCTTTTATACCCTTCCTGGACGATGAAGATGTTCCTGCACATGAAGATGTTCCTACACAGCAGCCATTGAGGATGTTCCTACACAGCAGCCAATGAAAATGTTCCTACACAGCAGCCAGATTGTGACATCACAGAGCATCCCTGTGATGTCACAATCTGGCTGCTGTGTAAGAACATTTTCATTGGCTGCTGTGTAGGAACATCCTCAATGGCTGCTGTGTAGGAACATCTTCATTGGCTGCTGTGTAGGAACAGTCTCATTGGCTGCTGTGTCTATCTATCTATCTATCTATCTATCTATCTATCTATCTATCTATCTATCTATCTATCTATCTATCTATCTATCTATATGTCTCTATCTCTATCTATCTATCTAGTGACTCTCAGGGCGGCGCGGCCCCCTTTTATACCCTTCCTGGACGATGAAGATGTTCCTGCACATGAAGATGTTCCTACACAGAAGCCAGATTGTGACATCACAGAGCTTCCCTGTGATGTCACAATCTGGCTGCTGTGTAAGAACATTTTCATTGGCTGCTGTGTAGGAACATCCTCAATGGCTGCTGTGTTGGAACATCTTCATTGGCTGCTGTGTAGGAACAGTCTCATTGGCTGCTGTGTCTATCTATCTATCTATCTATCTATCTATCTATCTATCTATCTATCTATCTATCTATCTATCTATATATCTATCTATCTATATGTCTCTATCTCTATCTATCTATCTAGTGACTCTCAGGGCGGCGCGGCCCCCTTTTATACCCTTCCTGGACGATGAAGATGTTCCTGCACATGAAGATGTTCCTACACAGCAGCCATTGAGGATGTTCCTACACAGCAGCCAATGAAAATGTTCCTACACAGCAGCCAGATTGTGACATCACAGAGCATCCCTGTGATGTCACAATCTGGCTGCTGTGTAAGAACATTTTCATTGGCTGCTGTGTAGGAACATCTTCATTGGCTGCTGTGTAGGAACAGTCTCATTGGCTGCTGTGTCTATCTATCTATCTATCTATCTATCTATCTATCTATCTATCTATCTATCTATATGTCTCTATCTCTATCTATCTATCTAGTGACTCTCAGGGCGGCGCGGCCCCCTTTTATACCCTTCCTGGACGATGAAGATGTTCCTGCACATGAAGATGTTCCTACACAGCAGCCATTGAGGATGTTCCTACACAGCAGCCAATGAAAATGTTCCTACACAGCAGCCAGATTGTGACATCACAGAGCATCCCTGTGATGTCACAATCTGGCTGCTGTGTAGGAACATTTTCATTGGCTGCTGTGTAGGAACATCCTCAATGGCTGCTGTGTAGGAATATCTTCATTGGCTGCTGTGTAGGAACAGTCTCATTGGCTGCTGTGTCTATCTATCTATCTATCTATCTATCTATCTATCTATCTATCTATCTATCTATCTATCTATCTATCTCTATCTATCTATCTAGTGACTCTCAGGGCGGCGCGGCCCCCTTTTATACCCTTCCTGGACGATGAAGATGTTCCTGCACATGAAGATGTTCCTACACAGCAGCCATTGAGGATGTTCCTACACAGCAGCCAATGAAAATGTTCCTACACAGCAGCCAGATTGTGACATCACAGAGCATCCCTGTGATGTCACAATCTGGCTGCTGTGAAAGAACATTTTCATTGGCTGCTGTGTAGGAACATCCTCAATGGCTGCTGTGTAGGAACATCTTCATTGGCTGCTGTGTAGGAACAGTCTCATTGGCTGCTGTGTCTATCTATCTATCTATCTATCTATCTATCTATCTATCTATCTATCTATCTATCTATCTATCTATCTATCTATATGTCTCTATCTCTATCTATCTATCTAGTGACTCTCAGGGCGGCGCGGCCCCCTTTTATACCCTTCCTGGACGATGAAGATGTTCCTGCACATGAAGATGTTCCTACACAGCAGCCATTGAGGATGTTCCTACACAGCAGCCAATGAAAATGTTCCTACACAGCAGCCAGATTGTGACATCACAGAGCATCCCTGTGATGTCACAATCTGGCTGCTGTGTAAGAACATTTTCATTGGCTGCTGTGTAGGAACATCCTCAATGGCTGCTGTGTAGGAACATCTTCATTGGCTGCTGTGTAGGAACAGTCTCATTGGCTGCTGTGTCTATCAATCTATCTATCTATCTATCTATCTATCTATCTATCTATCTATCTATCTATCTATCTATCTATCTATCTATCTATCTATCTATCTATATGTCTCTATCTCTATCTATCTATCTAGTGACTCTCAGGGCGGCGCGGCCCCCTTTTATACCCTTCCTGGACGATGAAGATGTTCCTGCATATGAAGATGTTCCTACACAGCAGCCATTGAGGATGTTCCTACACAGCAGCCAATGAAAATGTTCCTACACAGCAGCCAGATTGTGACATCACAGAGCATCCCTGTGATGTCACAATCTGGCTGCTGTGTAAGAACATTTTCATTGGCTGCTGTGTAGGAACATCCTCAATGGCTGATATGTAGGAACATCTTCATTGGCTGCTGTGTAGGAACAGTCTCATTGGCTGCTGTGTCTATCTATCTATCTATCTATCTATCTATCTATCTATCTATCTATCTATCTATCTATATGTCTCTATCTCTATCTATCTATCTAGTGACTCTCAGGGCGGCGCTTCCCCCTTTTATACCCTTCCTGGACGATGAAGATGTTCCTGCACATGAAGATGTTCCTACACAGAAGCCAGATTGTGACATCACAGAGCTTCCCTGTGATGTCACAATCTGGCTGCTGTGTAAGAACATTTTCATTGGCTGCTGTGTAGGAACATCCTCAATGGCTGCTGTGTTGGAACATCTTCATTGGCTGCTGTGTAGGAACAGTCTCATTGGCTGCTGTGTCTATCTATCTATCTATCTATCTATCTATCTATCTATCTATCTATCTATCTATCTATCTATCTATCTATCTATCTATCTATCTATCTATATGTCTCTATCTCTATCTATCTATCTAGTGACTCTCAGGGCGGCGCGGCCCCCTTTTATACCCTTCCTGGACGATGAAGATGTTCCTGCACATGAAGATGTTCCTACACAGCAGCCATTGAGGATGTTCCTACACAGCAGCCAATGAAAAAGTTCCTACACAGCAGCCAGATTGTGACATCACAGAGCATCCCTGTGATGTCACAATCTGGCTGCTGTGTAAGAACATTTTCATTGGCTGCTGTGTAGGAACATCCTCAATGGCTGCTATGTAGGAACATCTTCATTGGCTGCTGTGTAGGAACAGTCTCATTGGCTGCTGTGTCTATCTATCTATCTATCTATCTATCTATCTATCTATCTATCTATCTATCTATCTATCTATCTATATGTCTCTATCTCTATCTATCTATCTAGTGACTCTCAGGGCGGCGCGGCCCCCTTTTATACCCTTCCTGGACGATGAAGATGTTCCTGCACATGAAGATGTTCCTACACAGCAGCCATTGAGGATGTTCCTACACAGCAGCCAATGAAAATGTTCCTACACAGCAGCCAGATTGTGACATCACAGAGCATCCCTGTGATGTCACAATCTGGCTGCTGTGTAGGAACATTTTCATTGGCTGCTGTGTAGGAACATCCTCAATGGCTGCTGTGTAGGAATATCTTCATTGGCTGCTGTGTAGGAACAGTCTCATTGGCTGCTGTGTCTATCTATCTATCTATCTATCTATCTATCTATCTATCTATCTATCTATCTATCTATCTATCTATCTATCTATCTATCTATCTATCTATCTATCTATCTATATGTCTCTATCTCTATCTATCTATCTAGTGACTCTCAGGGCGGCGCGGCCCCCTTTTATACCCTTCCTGGACGATGAAGATGTTCCTGCACATGAAGATGTTCCTACACAGCAGCCATTGAGGATGTTCCTACACAGCAGCCAATGAAAATGTTCCTACACAGCAGCCAGATTGTGACATCACAGAGCATCCCTGTGATGTCACAATCTGGCTGCTGTGAAAGAACATTTTCATTGGCTGCTGTGTAGGAACATCCTCAATGGCTGCTGTGTAGGAACATCTTCATTGGCTGCTGTGTAGGAACAGTCTCATTGGCTGCTGTGTCTATCTATCTATCTATCTATCTATCTATCTATCTATCTATCTATCTATCTATCTATCTATCTATCTATATGTCTCTATCTCTATCTATCTATCTAGTGACTCTCAGGGCGGCGCGGCCCCCTTTTATACCCTTCCTGGACGATGAAGATGTTCCTGCACATGAAGATGTTCCTACACAGCAGCCATTGAGGATGTTCCTACACAGCAGCCAATGAAAATGTTCCTACACAGCAGCCAGATTGTGACATCACAGAGCATCCCTGTGATGTCACAATCTGGCTGCTGTGTAAGAACATTTTCATTGGCTGCTGTGTAGGAACATCCTCAATGGCTGATATGTAGGAACATCTTCATTGGCTGCTGTGTAGGAACAGTCTCATTGGCTGCTGTGTCTATCTATCTATCTATCTATCTATCTATCTATCTATCTATCTATCTATCTATCTATCTATCTATCTATCTATCTATCTATCTATCTATATGTCTCTATCTCTATCTATCTATCTAGTGACTCTCAGGGCGGCGCGGCCCCCTTTTATACCCTTCCTGGACGATGAAGATGTTCCTGCACATGAAGATGTTCCTACACAGCAGCCATTGAGGATGTTCCTACACAGCAGCCAATGAAAATGTTCCTACACAGCAGCCAGATTGTGACATCACAGAGCATCCCTGTGATGTCACAATCTGGCTGCTGTGTAAGAACATTTTCATTGGCTGCTGTGTAGGAACATCCTCAATGGCTGCTGTGTTGGAACATCTTCATTGGCTGCTGTGTAGGAACAGTCTCATTGGCTGCTGTGTCTATCTATCTATCTATCTATCTATCTATCTATCTATCTATCTATCTATCTATCTATCTATCTATCTATCTATCTATATGTCTCTATCTCTATCTATCTATCTAGTGACTCTCAGGGCGGCGCGGCCCCCTTTTATACCCTTCCTGGACGATGAAGATGTTCCTGCACATGAAGATGTTCCTACACAGCAGCCATTGAGGATGTTCCTACACAGCAGCCAATGAAAATGTTCCTACACAGCAGCCAGATTGTGACATCACAGAGCATCCCTGTGATGTCACAATCTGGCTGCTGTGTAAGAACATTTTCATTGGCTGCTGTGTAGGAACATCCTCAATGGCTGCTGTGTAAGAACATCTTCATTGGCTGCTGTGTAGGAACAGTCTCATTGGCTGCTGTGTCTATCTATCTATCTATCTATCTATCTATCCATCTATCTATCTATCTATCTATCTATCTATCTATCTATCTATCTATCTATCTATCTATCTATCTATCTATCTATATGTCTCTATCTCTATCTATCTATCTAGTGACTCTCAGGGCGGCGCGGCCCCCTTTTATACCCTTCCTGGACGATGAAGATGTTCCTGCACATGAAGATGTTCCTACACAGCAGCCATTGAGGATGTTCCTACACAGCAGCCAATGAAAATGTTCCTACACAGCAGCCAGATTGTGACATCACAGAGCATCCCTGTGATGTCACAATCTGGCTGCTGTGTAAGAACATTTTCATTGGCTGCTGTGTAGGAACATCCTCAATGGCTGCTGTGTAAGAACATCTTCATTGGCTGCTGTGTAGGAACAGTCTCATTGGCTGCTGTGTCTATCAATCTATCTATCTATCTATCTATCTATCTATCTATCTATCTATCTATCTATCTATCTATCTATCTATCTATCTATCTATCTATCTATCTATATGTCTCTATCTCTATCTATCTATCTAGTGACTCTCAGGGCGGCGCGGCCCCCTTTTATACCCTTCCTGGACGATGAAGATGTTCCTGCACATGAAGATGTTCCTACACAGCAGCCATTGAGGATGTTCCTACACAGCAGCCAATGAAAATGTTCCTACACAGCAGCCAGATTGTGACATCACAGAGCATCCCTGTGATGTCACAATCTGGCTGCTGTGTAAGAACATTTTCATTGGCTGCTGTGTAGGAACATCCTCAATGGCTGCTGTGTAGGAACATCTTCATTGGCTGCTGTGTAGGAACAGTCTCATTGGCTGTTGTGTCTATCAATCTATCTATCTATCTATCTATCTATCTATCTATCTATCTATCTATCTATCTATCTATCTATCTATCTATATGTCTCTATCTCTATCTATCTATCTAGTGACTCTCAGGGCGGCGCGGCCCCCTTTTATACCCTTCCTGGACGATGAAGATGTTCCTGCACATGAAGATGTTCCTACACAGCAGCCATTGAGGATGTTCCTACACAGCAGCCAATGAAAATGTTCCTACACAGCAGCCAGATTGTGACATCACAGAGCATCCCTGTGATGTCACAATCTGGCTGCTGTGTAAGAACATTTTCATTAGCTGCTGTGTAGGAACATCCTCAATGGCTGCTGTGTTGGAACATCTTCATTGGCTGCTGTGTAGGAACAGTCTCATTGGCTGCTGTGTCTATCTATCTATCTATCTATCTATCTATCTATCTATCTATCTATCTATCTATCTATCTATCTATCTATCTATCTATCTATCTATCTATCTATATGTCTCTATCTCTATCTATCTATCTAGTGACTCTCAGGGCGGCGCGGCCCCCTTTTATACCCTTCCTGGACGATGAAGATGTTCCTGCACATGAAGATGTTCCTACACAGCAGCCATTGAGGATGTTCCTACACAGCAGCCAATGAAAATGTTCCTACACAGCAGCCAGATTGTGACATCACAGAGCATCCCTGTGATGTCACAATCTGGCTGCTGTGTAAGAACATTTTCATTGGCTGCTGTGTAGGAACATCCTCAATGGCTGCTGTGTAAGAACATCTTCATTGGCTGCTGTGTAGGAACAGTCTCATTGGCTGCTGTGTCTATCAATCTATCTATCTATCTATCTATCTATCTATCTATCTATCTATCTATCTATCTATCTATCTATCTATCTATCTATCTATCTATCTATCTATCTATCTATATGTCTCTATCTCTATCTATCTATCTAGTGACTCTCAGGGCGGCGCGGCCCCCTTTTATACCCTTCCTGGACGATGAAGATGTTCCTGCACATGAAGATGTTCCTACAGATGTGGGAACATAAGAATGTAACTTGACCCGCGGTATTCTAACAGGCGCTTTACGTCATTCCGCACCACCGCTCGCCTGCCCATAGGGGCGCAGTAATACCACTCATTGACCCATTGCTGGCTCGCACATTAGATTAGCCTACCGTTCTCAAACTCCTTGTTGTCTGTCTGGTTGTAATTTAATTATTACGAACAAAGCCTATCTATTTATAGTTTCTATCTCTGTAACTGTCGCCGGGTCTATATCTGTTAACTGTCGGGACAAGTAGAAGTTTAATACATTAGGCTGAGTGTTCTCATATGGAACATGGCATCAGGACGAGTAAGATGGCTAACGGAGATGACCAGAGATGTGTTTGAAATGGTTCACTCACTCCCTCCCTATTACCATGGATGTATTGAGTGCGACTCATAGTGAACTACATGGGGAATGATTTAACAGTTTTGGGACACATGGAATGTAACTGCGTAAGATATTCATGACTCAAACAAGCAGACGCGCCGATCACTGATGGCAGCAGGTTGAAATATCAGGTAGTAGCCTAGGCTATTCAGGTTCCATGTTTAGTTGAATGATAAATCCCATATAAATGGTTGGAATTCTAATGATGTGCAAGTGTGATTTTGTCAACTTAATGCTGTCTGCTAATAGCAGGCTGTGAAGCTGCACGATGAGACCGTGATAGCACGTTAGCTCACGACAGCAGCTTCCATAATATTAACGGTAGCTGTCGGTGGCTAAAAAGCAGATAGATAACTTTACAACGTTGATTCCTGTAGCTATTTTGATGCTATAAGTTCAACTTCTGTTTCTCGGGCAGGAACGGAGACGAACTCGCATTAGCAGCAAAGCAGCTAGAGGAATGATCGCGCGGTCTCTTTAGCCCTGAGACCATCAGGCAGGCAGCAGGAGGTCGTTGAAGGCTTTATATATTATTATGATATTATGTCTAATAATACATTCGTTGAAAGTAGGCTACACAGGCTGATCTACTATACGGAATTGGACCGAGGAGTGTTCTCATATGGAACTATGCTGCACACGCCCGCCCGCGACAAGAGCTGAATTGTAGTCAGCTTGCCCCGCTGCGCGCAGGACGCGTGCCTCCCCCGCTCCGAGCAGAACGCAGGCGGAATGTCGCTCCCCGTCTGAAACGGCCTTGACTCCTGGAATCCCAAGGTCTTTCATATTGAAATTATCTTGATGGCCTGGGAAGAGACGTGTTAAGGGAGTGCATCAGTCGTGAGCCTTGACAGTAGGCTACCAGCCTGCGCTGCGCTCAGAACAAAGTTGGATGAATGGATGGACTTTTTGGAATCCTGCAAAAATGTTTATTGCGCTCTAAAATCATGAAAGCATAAATGTAAAAATGCAGCAACAGAAGTAGTCTAGATGAGATGGTGGTTTAAATGAATGGCAACACATAAATTCAATGGCCGGTCATGGCAAAGCACCCGCTAACGCAGGCTACTCCCACGATCCAGGGCTAGGAAACCGGTTCCTCCAGTTTATTTGAATATAAAAGAATTTGGGGGGGTGGGGGGTTACAATAGTCTAGTCCAGGTTCGCTGGAGGACCTGTATTTTCAGTGTTTGCTGGTAGCGGACTGCATCGATCAATGCAATGACTCTTCAGTTTTACCCTTTTCATCAATAAAACATCATTTTTACAACCATGTCTCATTGATTGGGAAGGCATTTAGAGCTGCCGGTCTATTAGCCTACATTCGGACTCAGAGGATGACATAACTGTTTATTGAGAAACAATTGGCTATATAAAGAAATACCACAATGCATGTAGTCTAGATATATTACATTATGGTTATACACTTTATGGTAGACTGCCCTCTCGCTCGCTAAGCAGGCTACATTGTGGTTTTGTTCATCGCCTATAGGCTACACATTAGAAAAATGTTTTTTTTTATATAGACCTAGAAGGAATCATTTCCTATTTTAATACAATTCAAATTCTGCTTAGAGGGAATTATTTTCAACGGACATTATGACCTGAGCATAATTAATAATTATCTAAGTTAATATAGGCCTATGAGAACGCAACGCTTTTTACGATAGGCTAGGCCTATACGTCTTGTGATTGTACTGTAGCCTAGGCTACAACTTAAGGCTTGCCCTATTGAATTCATTTTATAGGCTACTCATTATTATCGAATTATCTAGTTGATATATGAATAAAACAATAAGCCGTTTTAATGGCTATGGGCTACTAGTTGTAGCTATATGATGCGCTCTGCTCTTACGCACGGTTGAGGCGGCAGCTCAAATACACAGCCAACTGGAGATGTCGCGTCTGGGGAGGCTCTGCGTCTCTCCACCAGTCCCCAGCGAGTCCAAGCTATTCCCAATGAATAATACTTAGGCCTATTTATAATAGCCTACATAGCGCAAAACTGTTCATATAATAGGCTGTAGCCAGCGCGAAACTGCGCATTCCCTATAGCCGTTCATTGAACAGCTGGCGGCCGGTAGGCTATAAATAAATAAAAACATACACGATATTTTGTTATTTGAATGATCTTGAATATATATATTCAAGATCATTCAAATAACAACATATTGTGTATGTTTTTTTCATTTATAATTTAACAATAGGGGGTGCAACAGAACACAATTTTAGGGAAAGTCATTGACAGGCGGACTTCAATGTTTTATTAAAATATAGTTATGTGCAAATGAAAACCCACAATCGTCCTATGGACCTTACCCCGATTTTGGAAATCAGATAAAGGCGTTCACAAGACCATTTCAATAATCGCATTATTACAATTATCGGTTGATGTCTCACTGTCAAACCTGCCGCTATGCACAAGATAGTTAATGTCCGGATATGATTGGCAATGAGTGATCTTTACTCATGGCGACTATTTCAATTTTGTATGGATCCACAAGTCGATCAAGCTTATTTTTTCTTTGTATCGTGCTGAAGCCATATAGCCTACTGCGCTCAGACTTGGCTACATTAGCTGGTGCCCCGTCTTCAAATTTACTTCCGGGGTTTACGAGTAGCCTAACAGTTGAATGCGTTCCAGAAACAAAACGCAAAACCCTCACGTTCACCACATCTTTACTAACAAATATATTTACAATACTGTTATTTTGCGCATTTGACCAAACAGCCACCACGTCTTGACCCGACGTCAGTTGCCGAGATAGATAGGCTACTGTAGGCCTAGATATATTATAGGTGTTCGTAATAATTAAATTACATCGAGGTGGATAAAACATGTGTTTGAGAACAAGGTAATAATAACAATTAAACGTTATTTGTATAGCCCCTTTCATACAGATACCTTCAGCTCAAAGTGCTTTACAACAGAGCATTTAAATTAAAGAATGTGAAATTTAATGATGCTTCATTCGTAGACTATAGGAGAAAAACAGAGCCCAGCCTGCTAAATCTACTCAAAGACGCCACCTGGCGGTAGTGCATCACTAAAACGAAATAACACCCATCTGAAATCCCACGAGATTTCCAACGGGATTTCCCTGCCAAATACCGCGACGTGAAATGCTGCAGCAAGTTACATTCTTATGTTCCCACATCTGTACACAGCAGCCATTGAGGATGTTCCTACACAGCAGCCAATGAAAATGTTCCTACACAGCAGCCAGATTGTGACATCACAGAGCATCCCTGTGATGTCACAATCTGGCTGCTGTGTAAGAACATTTTCATTGGCTGCTGTGTAGGAACATCCTCAATGGCTGCTGTGTAAGAACATCTTCATTGGCTGCTGTGTAGGAACAGTCTCATTGGCTGCTGTGTCTATCAATCTATCTATCTATCTATCTATCTATCTATCTATCTATCTATCTATCTATCTATCTATCTATCTATCTATCTATATGTCTCTATCTCTATCTATCTATCTAGTGACTCTCAGGGCGGCGCGGCCCCCTTTTATACCCTTCCTGGACGATGAAGATGTTCCTGCACATGAAGATGTTCCTACACAGCAGCCATTGAGGATGTTCCTACACAGCAGCCAATGAAAATGTTCCTACACAGCAGCCAGATTGTGACATCACAGAGCATCCCTGTGATGTCACAATCTGGCTTCTGTGTAAGAACATTTTCATTGGCTGCTGTGTAGGAACATCCTCAATGGCTGCTGTGTAGGAACATCTTCATTGGCTGCTGTGTAGGAACAGTCTCATTGGCTGTTGTGTCTATCAATCTATCTATCTATCTATCTATCTATCTATCTATCTATCTATATATCTATCTATCTATCTATCTATCTATCTATCTATCTATCTATCTATCTATCTATCTATCTATATGTCTCTATCTCTATCTATCTATCTAGTGACTCTCAGGGCGGCGCGGCCCCCTTTTATACCCTTCCTGGACGATGAAGATGTTCCTGCACATGAAGATGTTCCTACACAGCAGCCATTGAGGATGTTCCTACACAGCAGCCAATGAAAATGTTCCTACACAGCAGCCAGATTGTGACATCACAGAGCATCCCTGTGATGTCACAATCTGGCTGCTGTGTAAGAACATTTTCATTGGCTGCTGTGTAGGAACATCCTCAATGGCTGCTGTGTAAGAACATCTTCATTGGCTGCTGTGTAGGAACAGTCTCATTGGCTGCTGTGTCTATCAATCTATCTATCTATCTATCTATCTATCTATCTATCTATCTATCTATCTATCTATCTATATGTCTCTATCTCTATCTATCTATCTAGTGACTCTCAGGGCGGCGCGGCCCCCTTTTATACCCTTCCTGGACGATGAAGATGTTCCTGCACATGAAGATGTTCCTACACAGCAGCCATTGAGGATGTTCCTACACAGCAGCCAATGAAAATGTTCCTACACAGCAGCCAGATTGTGACATCACAGAGCATCCCTGTGATGTCACAATCTGGCTGCTGTGTAGGAACATTTTCATTGGCTGCTGTGTAGGAACATCCTCAATGGCTGCTGTGTAGGAACATCTTCATTGGCTGCTGTGTAGGAACAGTCTCATTGGCTGTTGTGTCTATCAATCTATCTATCTATCTATCTATCTATCTATCTATCTATCTATCTATCTATCTATCTATCTATCTATCTATCTATCTATCTATCTATATGTCTCTATCTCTATCTATCTATCTAGTGACTCTCAGGGCGGCGCGGCCCCCATTTATACCCTTCCTGGACGATGAAGATGTTCCTGCACATGAAGATGTTCCTACACAGCAGCCATTGAGGATGTTCCTACACAGCAGCCAATGAAAATGTTCCTACACAGCAGCCAGATTGTGACATCACAGAGCATCCCTGTGATGTCACAATCTGGCTGCTGTGTAAGAACATTTTCATTGGCTGCTGTGTAGGAACATCCTCAATGGCTGCTGTGTTGGAACATCTTCATTGGCTGCTGTGTAGGAACAGTCTCATTGGCTGCTGTGTCTATCAATCTATCTATCTATCTATCTATCTATCTATCTATCTATCTATCTATCTATCTATCTATCTATCTATCTATCTATCTATCTATATGTCTCTATCTCTATCTATCTATCTAGTGACTCTCAGGGCGGCGCGGCCCCCTTTTATACCCTTCCTGGACGATGAAGATGTTCCTGCATATGAAGATGTTCCTACACAGCAGCCATTGAGGATGTTCCTACACAGCAGCCAATGAAAATGTTCCTACACAGCAGCCAGATTGTGACATCACAGAGCATCCCTGTGATGTCACAATCTGGCTGCTGTGTAAGAACATTTTCATTGGCTGCTGTGTAGGAACATCCTCAATGGCTGATATGTAGGAACATCTTCATTGGCTGCTGTGTAGGAACAGTCTCATTGGCTGCTGTGTCTATCAATCTATCTATCTATCTATCTATCTATCTATCTATCTATCTATCTATCTATCTATCTATCTATCTATCTATCTATCTATCTATCTATCTATCTATCTATCTATCTATCTATCTATATGTCTCTATCTCTATCTATCTATCTAGTGACTCTCAGGGCGGCGCGGCCCCCTTTTATACCCTTCCTGGACGATGAAGATGTTCCTGCACATGAAGATGTTCCTACACAGCAGCCATTGAGGATGTTCCTACACAGCAGCCAATGAAAATGTTCCTACACAGCAGCCAGATTGTGACATCACAGAGCATCCCTGTGATGTCACAATCTGGCTGCTGTGTAAGAACATTTTCATTGGCTGCTGTGTAGGAACATCCTCAATGGCTGCTGTGTAGGAACATCTTCATTGGCTGCTGTGTAGGAACAGTCTCATTGGCTGCTGTGTCTATCAATCTATCTATCTATCTATCTATCTATCTATCTATCTATCTATCTATCTATCTATCTATCTATCTATCTATATGTCTCTATCTCTATCTATCTATCTATCTAGTGACTCTCAGGGCGGCGCGGCCCCCTTTTATACCCTTCCTGGACGATGAAGATGTTCCTGCACATGAAGATGTTCCTACACAGCAGCCATTGAGGATGTTCCTACACAGCAGCCAATGAAAATGTTCCTACACAGCAGCCAGATTGTGACATCACAGAGCATCCCTGTGATGTCACAATCTGGCTGCTGTGTAAGAACATTTTCATTGGCTGCTGTGTAGGAACATCCTCAATGGCTGCTGTGTAAGAACATCTTCATTGGCTGCTGTGTAGGAACAGTCTCATTGGCTGCTGTGTCTATCAATCTATCTATCTATCTATCTATCTATCTATCTATCTATCTATCTATCTATCTATCTATCTATCTATCTATCTATCTATCTATCTATCTATCTATATGTCTCTATCTCTATCTATCTATCTAGTGACTCTCAGGGCGGCGCGGCCCCCTTTTATACCCTTCCTGGACGATGAAGATGTTCCTGCACATGAAGATGTTCCTACACAGCAGCCATTGAGGATGTTCCTACACAGCAGCCAATGAAAATGTTCCTACACAGCAGCCAGATTGTGACATCACAGAGCATCCCTGTGATGTCACAATCTGGCTGCTGTGTAAGAACATTTTCATTGGCTGCTGTGTAGGAACATCCTCAATGGCTGCTGTGTAGGAACATCTTCATTGGCTGCTGTGTAGGAACAGTCTCATTGGCTGTTGTGTCTATCAATCTATCTATCTATCTATCTATCTATCTATCTATCTATCTATCTATCTATCTATATGTCTCTATCTCTATCTATCTATCTAGTGACTCTCAGGGCGGCGCGGCCCCCTTTTATACCCTTCCTGGACGATGAAGATGTTCCTGCACATGAAGATGTTCCTACACAGCAGCCATTGAGGATGTTCCTACACAGCAGCCAATGAAAATGTTCCTACACAGCAGCCAGATTGTGACATCACAGAGCATCCCTGTGATGTCACAATCTGGCTGCTGTGTAAGAACATTTTCATTGGCTGCTGTGTAGGAACATCCTCAATGGCTGCTGTGTAAGAACATCTTCATTGGCTGCTGTGTAGGAACAGTCTCATTGGCTGCTGTGTCTATCAATCTATCTATCTATCTATCTATCTATCTATCTATCTATCTATCTATCTATCTATCTATCTATCTATCTATCTATATGTCTCTATCTCTATCTATCTATCTAGTGACTCTCAGGGCGGCGCGGCCCCCTTTTATACCCTTCCTGGACGATGAAGATGTTCCTGCACATGAAGATGTTCCTACACAGCAGCCATTGAGGATGTTCCTACACAGCAGCCAATGAAAATGTTCCTACACAGCAGCCAGATTGTGACATCACAGAGCATCCCTGTGATGTCACAATCTGGCTGCTGTGTAGGAACATTTTCATTGGCTGCTGTGTAGGAACATCCTCAATGGCTGCTGTGTAGGAACATCTTCATTGGCTGCTGTGTAGGAACAGTCTCATTGGCTGTTGTGTCTATCAATCTATCTATCTATCTATCTATCTATCTATCTATATGTCTCTATCTCTATCTATCTATCTAGTGACTCTCAGGGCGGCGCGGCCCCCATTTATACCCTTCCTGGATGATGAAGATCTTCCTGCACATGAAGATGTTCCTACACAGCAGCCATTGAGGATGTTCCTACACAGCAGCCAATGAAAATGTTCCTACACAGCAGCCAGATTGTGACATCACAGAGCATCCCTGTGATGTCACAATCTGGCTGCTGTGTAAGAACATTTTCATTGGCTGCTGTGTAGGAACATCCTCAATGGCTGCTGTGTTGGAACATCTTCATTGGCTGCTGTGTAGGAACAGTCTCATTGGCTGCTGTGTCTATCAATCTATCTATCTATCTATCTATCTATCTATCTATCTATCTATCTATCTATCTATCTATCTATCTATCTATCTATCTATCTATCTATCTATCTATCTATCTATCTATATGTCTCTATCTCTATCTATCTATCTAGTGACTCTCAGGGCGGCGCGGCCCCCTTTTATACCCTTCCTGGACGATGAAGATGTTCCTGCATATGAAGATGTTCCTACACAGCAGCCATTGAGGATGTTCCTACACAGCAGCCAATGAAAATGTTCCTACACAGCAGCCAGATTGTGACATCACAGAGCATCCCTGTGATGTCACAATCTGGCTGCTGTGTAAGAACATTTTCATTGGCTGCTGTGTAGGAACATCCTCAATGGCTGATATGTAGGAACATCTTCATTGGCTGCTGTGTAGGAACAGTCTCATTGGCTGCTGTGTCTATCTATCTATCTATCTATCTATCTATCTATCTATCTATCTATCTATCTATCTATATGTCTCTATCTCTATCTATCTATCTAGTGACTCTCAGGGCGGCGCGGCCCCCTTTTATACCCTTCCTGGACGATGAAGATATTCCTGCACATGAAGATGTTCCTACACAGCAGCCATTGAGGATGTTCCTACACAGCAGCCAATGAAAATGTTCCTACACAGCAGCCAGATTGTGACATCACAGAGCATCCCTGTGATGTCACAATCTGGCTGCTGTGTAAGAACATTTTCATTGGCTGCTGTGTAGGAACATCCTCAATGGCTGCTGTGTAAGAACATCTTCATTGGCTGCTGTGTAGGAACAGTCTCATTGGCTGCTGTGTCTATCAATCTATCTATCTATCTATCTATCTATCTATCTATCTATCTATCTATCTATCTATCTATCTATCTATCTATCTATCTATCTATCTATCTATCTATATGTCTCTATCTCTATCTATCTATCTAGTGACTCTCAGGGCGGCGCGGCCCCCTTTTATACCCTTCCTGGACGATGAAGATGTTCCTGCACATGAAGATGTTCCTACACAGCAGCCATTGAGGATGTTCCTACACAGCAGCCAATGAAAATGTTCCTACACAGCAGCCAGATTGTGACATCACAGAGCATCCCTGTGATGTCACAATCTGGCTGCTGTGTAAGAACATTTTCATTGGCTGCTGTGTAGGAACATCCTCAATGGCTGCTGTGTAGGAACATCTTCATTGGCTGCTGTGTAGGAACAGTCTCATTGGCTGTTGTGTCTATCAATCTATCTATCTATCTATCTATCTATCTATCTATCTATCTATCTATCTATCTATCTATCTATCTATCTATCTATCTATCTATCTATATGTCTCTATCTCTATCTATCTATCTAGTGACTCTCAGGGCGGCGCGGCCCCCTTTTATACCCTTCCTGGACGATGAAGATGTTCCTGCACATGAAGATGTTCCTACACAGCAGCCATTGAGGATGTTCCTACACAGCAGCCAATGAAAATGTTCCTACACAGCAGCCAGATTGTGACATCACAGAGCATCCCTGTGATGTCACAATCTGGCTGCTGTGTAAGAACATTTTCATTGGCTGCTGTGTAGGAACATCCTCAATGGCTGCTGTGTTGGAACATCTTCATTGGCTGCTGTGTAGGAACAGTCTCATTGGCTGCTGTGTCTATCTATCTATCTATCTATCTATCTATCTATCTATCTATCTATCTATCTATCTATCTATCTATCTATCTATATGTCTCTATCTCTATCTATCTATCTAGTGACTCTCAGGGCGGCGCGGCCCCCTTTTATACCCTGCCTGGACGATGAAGATGTTCCTGCACATGAAGATGTTCCTACACAGCAGCCATTGAGGATGTTCCTACACAGCAGCCAATGAAAATGTTCCTACACAGCAGCCAGATTGTGACATCACAGAGCATCCCTGTGATGTCACAATCTGGCTGCTGTGTAAGAACATTTTCATTGGCTGCTGTGTAGGAACATCCTCAATGGCTGCTGTGTAAGAACATCTTCATTGGCTGCTGTGTAGGAACAGTCTCATTGGCTGCTGTGTCTATCAATCTATCTATCTATCTATCTATCTATCTATCTATCTATCTATCTATCTATCTATCTATCTATCTATCTATATGTCTCTATCTCTATCTATCTAGTGACTCTCAGGGCGGCGCGGCCCCCTTTTATACCCTTCCTGGACGATGAAGATGTTCCTGCACATGAAGATGTTCCTACACAGCAGCCATTGAGGATGTTCCTACACAGCAGCCAATGAAAATGTTCCTACACAGCAGCCAGATTGTGACATCACAGAGCATCCCTGTGATGTCACAATCTGGCTGCTGTGTAGGAACATTTTCATTGGCTGCTGTGTAGGAACATCCTCAATGGCTGCTGTGTAGGAACATCTTCATTGGCTGCTGTGTAGGAACAGTCTCATTGGCTGTTGTGTCTATCAATCTATCTATCTATCTATCTATCTATCTATCTATCTATCTATCTATCTATCTATCTATCTATCTATCTATCTATCTATCTATCTATATGTCTCTATCTCTATCTATCTATCTAGTGACTCTCAGGGCGGCGCGGCCCCCTTTTATACCCTTCCTGGACGATGAAGATGTTCCTGCACATGAAGATGTTCCTACACAGCAGCCATTGAGGATGTTCCTACACAGCAGCCAATGAAAATGTTCCTACACAGCAGCCAGATTGTGACATCACAGAGCATCCCTGTGATGTCACAATCTGGCTGCTGTGTAAGAACATTTTCATTGGCTGCTGTGTAGGAACATCCTCAATGGCTGCTGTGTTGGAACATCTTCATTGGCTGCTGTGTAGGAACAGTCTCATTGGCTGCTGTGTCTATCTATCTATCTATCTATCTATCTATCTATCTATCTATCTATCTATCTATCTATATGTCTCTATCTCTATCTATCTATCTAGTGACTCTCAGGGCGGCGCGGCCCCCTTTTATACCCTTCCTGGACGATGAAGATGTTCCTGCACATGAAGATGTTCCTACACAGCAGCCATTGAGGATGTTCCTACACAGCAGCCAATGAAAATGTTCCTACACAGCAGCCAGATTGTGACATCACAGAGCATCCCTGTGATGTCACAATCTGGCTGCTGTGTAAGAACATTTTCATTGGCTGCTGTGTAGGAACATCCTCAATGGCTGCTGTGTAGGAACATCTTCATTGGCTGCTGTGTAGGAACAGTCTCATTGGCTGCTGTGTCTATCAATCTATCTATCTATCTATCTATCTATCTATCTATCTATCTATCTATCTATCTATCTATCTATCTATCTATCTATCTATCTATCTATATGTCTCTATCTCTATCTATCTATCTAGTGACTCTCAGGGCGGCGCGGCCCCCTTTTATACCCTTCCTGGACGATGAAGATGTTCCTGCACATGAAGATGTTCCTACACAGCAGCCATTGAGGATGTTCCTACACAGCAGCCAATGAAAATGTTCCTACACAGCAGCCAGATTGTGACATCACAGAGCATCCCTGTGATGTCACAATCTGGCTGCTGTGTAAGAACATTTTCATTGGCTGCTGTGTAGGAACATCCTCAATGGCTGCTGTGTAAGAACATCTTCATTGGCTGCTGTGTAGGAACAGTCTCATTGGCTGCTGTGTCTATCAATCTATCTATCTATCTATCTATCTATCTATCTATCTATCTATCTATCTATCTATCTATCTATATGTCTCTATCTCTATCTATCTATCTAGTGACTCTCAGGGCGGCGCGGCCCCCTTTTATACCCTTCCTGGACGATGAAGATGTTCCTGCACATGAAGATGTTCCTACACAGCAGCCATTGAGGATGTTCCTACACAGCAGCCAATGAAAATGTTCCTACACAGCAGCCAGATTGTGACATCACAGAGCATCCCTGTGATGTCACAATCTGGCTGCTGTGTAAGAACATTTTCATTGGCTGCTGTGTAGGAACATCCTCAATGGCTGCTGTGTAGGAACATCTTCATTGGCTGCTGTGTAGGAACAGTCTCATTGGCTGTTGTGTCTATCTATCTATCTATCTATCTATCTATCTATCTATCTATCTATCTATCTATCTATCTATCTATCTATCTATCTATCTATCTATCTATCTATCTATCTATCTATCTATATGTCTCTATCTCTATCTATCTATCTAGTGACTCTCAGGGCGGCGCGGCCCCCTTTTATACCCTTCCTGGACGATGAAGATGTTCCTGCACATGAAGATGTTCCTACACAGCAGCCATTGAGGATGTTCCTACACAGCAGCCAATGAAAATGTTCCTACACAGCAGCCAGATTGTGACATCACAGAGCATCCCTGTGATGTCACAATCTGGCTGCTGTGTAAGAACATTTTCATTGGCTGCTGTGTAGGAACATCCTCAATGGCTGCTGTGTTGGAACATCTTCATTGGCTGCTGTGTAGGAACAGTCTCATTGGCTGCTGTGTCTATCTATCTATCTATCTATCTATCTATCTATCTATCTATCTATCTATCTATCTATCTATCTATCTATCTATCTATCTATCTATCTATATGTCTCTATCTCTATCTATCTATCTAGTGACTCTCAGGGCGGCGCGGCCCCCTTTTATACCCTGCCTGGACGATGAAGATGTTCCTGCACATGAAGATGTTCCTACACAGCAGCCATTGAGGATGTTCCTACACAGCAGCCAATGAAAATGTTCCTACACAGCAGCCAGATTGTGACATCACAGAGCATCCCTGTGATGTCACAATCTGGCTGCTGTGTAAGAACATTTTCATTGGCTGCTGTGTAGGAACATCCTCAATGGCTGCTGTGTAAGAACATCTTCATTGGCTGCTGTGTAGGAACAGTCTCATTGGCTGCTGTGTCTATCAATCTATCTATCTATCTATCTATCTATCTATCTATCTATCTATCTATCTATCTATCTATCTATCTATCTATCTATCTATCTATCTATATGTCTCTATCTCTATCTATCTAGTGACTCTCAGGGCGGCGCGGCCCCCTTTTATACCCTTCCTGGACGATGAAGATGTTCCTGCACATGAAGATGTTCCTACACAGCAGCCATTGAGGATGTTCCTACACAGCAGCCAATGAAAATGTTCCTACACAGCAGCCAGATTGTGACATCACAGAGCATCCCTGTGATGTCACAATCTGGCTGCTGTGTAGGAACATTTTCATTGGCTGCTGTGTAGGAACATCCTCAATGGCTGCTGTGTAGGAACATCTTCATTGGCTGCTGTGTAGGAACAGTCTCATTGGCTGTTGTGTCTATCAATCTATCTATCTATCTATCTATCTATCTATCTATCTATCTATCTATCTATCTATCTATCTATATGTCTCTATCTCTATCTATCTATCTAGTGACTCTCAGGGCGGCGCGGCCCCCTTTTATACCCTTCCTGGACGATGAAGATGTTCCTGCACATGAAGATGTTCCTACACAGCAGCCATTGAGGATGTTCCTACACAGCAGCCAATGAAAATGTTCCTACACAGCAGCCAGATT
The DNA here is from genome assembly GCF_949987555.1 of Borostomias antarcticus. NCBI lineage: Eukaryota > Metazoa > Chordata > Actinopteri > Stomiiformes > Stomiidae > Borostomias > Borostomias antarcticus. The sequence continues at coordinate 2,219,305 of NW_028175773.1, forward strand.
GTGACATCACAGAGCATCCCTGTGATGTCACAATCTGGCTGCTGTGTAAGAACATTTTCATTGGCTGCTGTGTAGGAACATCCTCAATGGCTGCTGTGTTGGAACATCTTCATTGGCTGCTGTGTAGGAACAGTCTCATTGGCTGCTGTGTCTATCTATCTATCTATCTATCTATCTATCTATCTATCTATCTATCTAATGTCTCTATCTCTATCTATCTATCTAGTGACTCTCAGGGCGGCGCGGCCCCCTTTTATACCCTTCCTGGACGATGAAGATGTTCCTGCACATGAAGATGTTCCTACACAGCAGCCATTGAGGATGTTCCTACACAGCAGCCAATGAAAATGTTCCTACACAGCAGCCAGATTGTGACATCACAGAGCATCCCTGTGATGTCACAATCTGGCTGCTGTGTAAGAACATTTTCATTGGCTGCTGTGTAGGAACATCCTCAATGGCTGCTGTGTAAGAACATCTTCATTGGCTGCTGTGTAGGAACAGTCTCATTGGCTGCTGTGTCTATCTATCTATCTATCTATCTATCTATCTATCTATCTATCTATCTATCTATCCATCTATCTATCTATCTATCTATCTATCTATCTATCTATCTATCTATCTATCTATCTATCTATCTATATGTCTCTATCTCTATCTATCTATCTAGTGACTCTCAGGGCGGCGCGGCCCCCTTTTATACCCTTCCTGGACGATGAAGATGTTCCTGCACATGAAGATGTTCCTACACAGCAGCCATTGAGGATGTTCCTACACAGCAGCCAATGAAAATGTTCCTACACAGCAGCCAGATTGTGACATCACAGAGCATCCCTGTGATGTCACAATCTGGCTGCTGTGTAAGAACATTTTCATTGGCTGCTGTGTAGGAACATCCTCAATGGCTGCTGTGTAGGAACATCTTCATTGGCTGCTGTGTAGGAACAGTCTCATTGGCTGTTGTGTCTATCAATCTATCTATCTATCTATCTATCTATCTATCTATCTATCTATCTATCTATCTATCTATCTATCTATCTATCTATCTATATGTCTCTATCTCTATCTATCTATCTAGTGACTCTCAGGGCGGCGCGGCCCCCTTTTATACCCTTCCTGGACGATGAAGATGTTCCTGCACATGAAGATGTTCCTACACAGCAGCCATTGAGGATGTTCCTACACAGCAGCCAATGAAAATGTTCCTACACAGCAGCCAGATTGTGACATCACAGAGCATCCCTGTGATGTCACAATCTGGCTGCTGTGTAAGAACATTTTCATTGGCTGCTGTGTAGGAACATCCTCAATGGCTGCTGTGTTGGAACATCTTCATTGGCTGCTGTGTAGGAACAGTCTCATTGGCTGCTGTGTCTATCTATCTATCTATCTATCTATCTATCTATCTATCTATCTATCTATCTATCTATCTATCTATCTATATGTCTCTATCTCTATCTATCTATCTAGTGACTCTCAGGGCGGCGCGGCCCCCTTTTATACCCTTCCTGGACGATGAAGATGTTCCTGCACATGAAGATGTTCCTACACAGCAGCCATTGAGGATGTTCCTACACAGCAGCCAATGAAAATGTTCCTACACAGCAGCCAGATTGTGACATCACAGAGCATCCCTGTGATGTCACAATCTGGCTGCTGTGTAAGAACATTTTCATTGGCTGCTGTGTAGGAACATCCTCAATGGCTGCTGTGTAAGAACATCTTCATTGGCTGCTGTGTAGGAACAGTCTCATTGGCTGCTGTGTCTATCAATCTATCTATCTATCTATCTATCTATCTATCTATCTATCTATCTATCTATCTATCTATCTATCTATCTATCTATCTATCTATCTATCTATCTATATGTCTCTATCTCTATCTATCTATCTAGTGACTCTCAGGGCGGCGCGGCCCCCTTTTATACCCTTCCTGGACGATGAAGATGTTCCTGCACATGAAGATGTTCCTACACAGCAGCCATTGAAGATGTTCCTACACAGCAGCCAATGAAAATGTTCCTACACAGCAGCCAGATTGTGACATCACAGAGCATCCCTGTGATGTCACAATCTGGCTGCTGTGTAAGAACATTTTCATTGGCTGCTGTGTAGGAACATCCTCAATGGCTGCTGTGTAGGAACATCTTCATTGGCTGCTGTGTAGGAACAGTCTCATTGGCTGTTGTGTCTATCAATCTATCTATCTATCTATCTATCTATCTATCTATCTATCTATCTATCTATCTATCTATCTATCTATCTATCTATATGTCTCTATCTCTATCTATCTATCTAGTGACTCTCAGGGCGGCGCGGCCCCCTTTTATACCCTTCCTGGACGATGAAGATGTTCCTGCACATGAAGATGTTCCTACACAGCAGCCATTGAGGATGTTCCTACACAGCAGCCAATGAAAATGTTCCTACACAGCAGCCAGATTGTGACATCACAGAGCATCCCTGTGATGTCACAATCTGGCTGCTGTGTAAGAACATTTTCATTGGCTGCTGTGTAGGAACATCCTCAATGGCTGCTGTGTAAGAACATCTTCATTGGCTGCTGTGTAGGAACAGTCTCATTGGCTGCTGTGTCTATCTATCTATCTATCTATCTATCTATCTATCTATCTATCTATCTATCTATCTATCTATCTATCTATCTATCTATCTATCTATCTATCTATCTATCTATCTATCTATCTATATGTCTCTATCTCTATCTATCTATCTAGTGACTCTCAGGGCGGCGCGGCCCCCTTTTATACCCTTCCTGGACGATGAAGATGTTCCTGCACATGAAGATGTTCCTACACAGCAGCCATTGAGGATGTTCCTACACAGCAGCCAATGAAAATGTTCCTACACAGCAGCCAGATTGTGACATCACAGAGCATCCCTGTGATGTCACAATCTGGCTGCTGTGTAAGAACATTTTCATTGGCTGCTGTGTAGGAACATCCTCAATGGCTGCTGTGTAGGAACATCTTCATTGGCTGCTGTGTAGGAACAGTCTCATTGGCTGTTGTGTCTATCAATCTATCTATCTATCTATCTATCTATCTATCTATCTATCTATCTATCTATCTATCTATCTATCTATCTATCTATCTATCTATATGTCTCTATCTCTATCTATCTATCTAGTGACTCTCAGGGCGGCGCGGCCCCCTTTTATACCCTTCCTGGACGATGAAGATGTTCCTGCACATGAAGATGTTCCTACACAGCAGCCATTGAGGATGTTCCTACACAGCAGCCAATGAAAATGTTCCTACACAGCAGCCAGATTGTGACATCACAGAGCATCCCTGTGATGTCACAATCTGGCTGCTGTGTAAGAACATTTTCATTGGCTGCTGTGTAGGAACATCCTCAATGGCTGCTGTGTTGGAACATCTTCATTGGCTGCTGTGTAGGAACAGTCTCATTGGCTGCTGTGTCTATCTATCTATCTATCTATCTATCTATCTATCTATCTATCTATCTATCTATCTATCTATCTATATGTCTCTATCTCTATCTATCTATCTAGTGACTCTCAGGGCGGCGCGGCCCCCTTTTATACCCTGCCTGGACGATGAAGATGTTCCTGCACATGAAGATGTTCCTACACAGCAGCCATTGAGGATGTTCCTACACAGCAGCCAATGAAAATGTTCCTACACAGCAGCCAGATTGTGACATCACAGAGCATCCCTGTGATGTCACAATCTGGCTGCTGTGTAAGAACATTTTCATTGGCTGCTGTGTAGGAACATCCTCAATGGCTGCTGTGTAAGAACATCTTCATTGGCTGCTGTGTAGGAACAGTCTCATTGGCTGCTGTGTCTATCAATCTATCTATCTATCTATCTATCTATCTATCTATCTATCTATCTATCTATCTATCTATCTATCTATCTATCTATCTATCTATATGTCTCTATCTCTATCTATCTAGTGACTCTCAGGGCGGCGCGGCCCCCTTTTATACCCTTCCTGGACGATGAAGATGTTCCTGCACATGAAGATGTTCCTACACAGCAGCCATTGAGGATGTTCCTACACAGCAGCCAATGAAAATGTTCCTACACAGCAGCCAGATTGTGACATCACAGAGCATCCCTGTGATGTCACAATCTGGCTGCTGTGTAGGAACATTTTCATTGGCTGCTGTGTAGGAACATCCTCAATGGCTGCTGTGTAGGAACATCTTCATTGGCTGCTGTGTAGGAACAGTCTCATTGGCTGTTGTGTCTATCAATCTATCTATCTATCTATCTATCTATCTATCTATCTATCTATCTATCTATCTATCTATCTATCTATCTATCTATCTATCTATCTATCTATCTATCTATCTATCTATCTATATGTCTCTATCTCTATCTATCTATCTAGTGACTCTCAGGGCGGCGCGGCCCCCTTTTATACCCTTCCTGGACGATGAAGATGTTCCTGCACATGAAGATGTTCCTACACAGCAGCCATTGAGGATGTTCCTACACAGCAGCCAATGAAAATGTTCCTACACAGCAGCCAGATTGTGACATCACAGAGCATCCCTGTGATGTCACAATCTGGCTGCTGTGTAAGAACATTTTCATTGGCTGCTGTGTAGGAACATCCTCAATGGCTGCTGTGTTGGAACATCTTCATTGGCTGCTGTGTAGGAACAGTCTCATTGGCTGCTGTGTCTATCTATCTATCTATCTATCTATCTATCTATCTATCTATCTATCTATCTATCTATCTATCTATATGTCTCTATCTCTATCTATCTATCTAGTGACTCTCAGGGCGGCGCGGCCCCCTTTTATACCCTTCCTGGACGATGAAGATGTTCCTGCACATGAAGATGTTCCTACACAGCAGCCATTGAGGATGTTCCTACACAGCAGCCAATGAAAATGTTCCTACACAGCAGCCAGATTGTGACATCACAGAGCATCCCTGTGATGTCACAATCTGGCTGCTGTGTAAGAACATTTTCATTGGCTGCTGTGTAGGAACATCCTCAATGGCTGCTGTGTAGGAACATCTTCATTGGCTGCTGTGTAGGAACAGTCTCATTGGCTGCTGTGTCTATCAATCTATCTATCTATCTATCTATCTATCTATCTATCTATCTATCTATCTATCTATCTATCTATCTATCTATCTATCTATCTATCTATCTATCTATCTATCTATCTATCTATCTATCTATATGTCTCTATCTCTATCTATCTATCTAGTGACTCTCAGGGCGGCGCGGCCCCCTTTTATACCCTTCCTGGACGATGAAGATGTTCCTGCACATGAAGATGTTCCTACACAGCAGCCATTGAGGATGTTCCTACACAGCAGCCAATGAAAATGTTCCTACACAGCAGCCAGATTGTGACATCACAGAGCATCCCTGTGATGTCACAATCTGGCTGCTGTGTAAGAACATTTTCATTGGCTGCTGTGTAGGAACATCCTCAATGGCTGCTGTGTAAGAACATCTTCATTGGCTGCTGTGTAGGAACAGTCTCATTGGCTGCTGTGTCTATCAATCTATCTATCTATCTATCTATCTATCTATCTATCTATCTATCTATCTATCTATCTATCTATATGTCTCTATCTCTATCTATCTATCTAGTGACTCTCAGGGCGGCGCGGCCCCCTTTTATACCCTTCCTGGACGATGAAGATGTTCCTGCACATGAAGATGTTCCTACACAGCAGCCATTGAGGATGTTCCTACACAGCAGCCAATGAAAATGTTCCTACACAGCAGCCAGATTGTGACATCACAGAGCATCCCTGTGATGTCACAATCTGGCTGCTGTGTAAGAACATTTTCATTGGCTGCTGTGTAGGAACATCCTCAATGGCTGCTGTGTAGGAACATCTTCATTGGCTGCTGTGTAGGAACAGTCTCATTGGCTGTTGTGTCTATCTATCTATCTATCTATCTATCTATCTATCTATCTATCTATCTATCTATCTATCTATCTATCTATCTATCTATCTATCTATCTATCTATCTATATGTCTCTATCTCTATCTATCTATCTAGTGACTCTCAGGGCGGCGCGGCCCCCTTTTATACCCTTCCTGGACGATGAAGATGTTCCTGCACATGAAGATGTTCCTACACAGCAGCCATTGAGGATGTTCCTACACAGCAGCCAATGAAAATGTTCCTACACAGCAGCCAGATTGTGACATCACAGAGCATCCCTGTGATGTCACAATCTGGCTGCTGTGTAAGAACATTTTCATTGGCTGCTGTGTAGGAACATCCTCAATGGCTGCTGTGTTGGAACATCTTCATTGGCTGCTGTGTAGGAACAGTCTCATTGGCTGCTGTGTCTATCTATCTATCTATCTATCTATCTATCTATCTATCTATCTATCTATCTATCTATCTATCTATCTATCTATCTATCTATATGTCTCTATCTCTATCTATCTATCTAGTGACTCTCAGGGCGGCGCGGCCCCCTTTTATACCCTGCCTGGACGATGAAGATGTTCCTGCACATGAAGATGTTCCTACACAGCAGCCATTGAGGATGTTCCTACACAGCAGCCAATGAAAATGTTCCTACACAGCAGCCAGATTGTGACATCACAGAGCATCCCTGTGATGTCACAATCTGGCTGCTGTGTAAGAACATTTTCATTGGCTGCTGTGTAGGAACATCCTCAATGGCTGCTGTGTAAGAACATCTTCATTGGCTGCTGTGTAGGAACAGTCTCATTGGCTGCTGTGTCTATCAATCTATCTATCTATCTATCTATCTATCTATCTATCTATCTATCTATCTATCTATCTATCTATCTATCTATATGTCTCTATCTCTATCTATCTAGTGACTCTCAGGGCGGCGCGGCCCCCTTTTATACCCTTCCTGGACGATGAAGATGTTCCTGCACATGAAGATGTTCCTACACAGCAGCCATTGAGGATGTTCCTACACAGCAGCCAATGAAAATGTTCCTACACAGCAGCCAGATTGTGACATCACAGAGCATCCCTGTGATGTCACAATCTGGCTGCTGTGTAGGAACATTTTCATTGGCTGCTGTGTAGGAACATCCTCAATGGCTGCTGTGTAGGAACATCTTCATTGGCTGCTGTGTAGGAACAGTCTCATTGGCTGTTGTGTCTATCAATCTATCTATCTATCTATCTATCTATCTATCTATCTATCTATCTATCTATCTATCTATCTATCTATCTATCTATATGTCTCTATCTCTATCTATCTATCTAGTGACTCTCAGGGCGGCGCGGCCCCCTTTTATACCCTTCCTGGACGATGAAGATGTTCCTGCACATGAAGATGTTCCTACACAGCAGCCATTGAGGATGTTCCTACACAGCAGCCAATGAAAATGTTCCTACACAGCAGCCAGATTGTGACATCACAGAGCATCCCTGTGATGTCACAATCTGGCTGCTGTGTAAGAACATTTTCATTGGCTGCTGTGTAGGAACATCCTCAATGGCTGCTGTGTTGGAACATCTTCATTGGCTGCTGTGTAGGAACAGTCTCATTGGCTGCTGTGTCTATCTATCTATCTATCTATCTATCTATCTATCTATCTATCTATCTATCTATCTATCTAATGTCTCTATCTCTATCTATCTATCTAGTGACTCTCAGGGCGGCGCGGCCCCCTTTTATACCCTTCCTGGACGATGAAGATGTTCCTGCACATGAAGATGTTCCTACACAGCAGCCATTGAGGATGTTCCTACACAGCAGCCAATGAAAATGTTCCTACACAGCAGCCAGATTGTGACATCACAGAGCATCCCTGTGATGTCACAATCTGGCTGCTGTGTAAGAACATTTTCATTGGCTGCTGTGTAGGAACATCCTCAATGGCTGCTGTGTAAGAACATCTTCATTGGCTGCTGTGTAGGAACAGTCTCATTGGCTGCTGTGTCTATCTATCTATCTATCTATCTATCTATCTATCTATCTATCTATCTATCTATCTATCTATCCATCTATCTATCTATCTATCTATCTATCTATCTATCTATCTATCTATCTATCTATCTATCTATCTATCTATCTATATGTCTCTATCTCTATCTATCTATCTAGTGACTCTCAGGGCGGCGCGGCCCCCTTTTATACCCTTCCTGGACGATGAAGATGTTCCTGCACATGAAGATGTTCCTACACAGCAGCCATTGAGGATGTTCCTACACAGCAGCCAATGAAAATGTTCCTACACAGCAGCCAGATTGTGACATCACAGAGCATCCCTGTGATGTCACAATCTGGCTGCTGTGTAAGAACATTTTCATTGGCTGCTGTGTAGGAACATCCTCAATGGCTGCTGTGTAGGAACATCTTCATTGGCTGCTGTGTAGGAACAGTCTCATTGGCTGTTGTGTCTATCAATCTATCTATCTATCTATCTATCTATCTATCTATCTATCTATCTATCTATCTATCTATCTATCTATCTATCTATCTATCTATCTATATGTCTCTATCTCTATCTATCTATCTAGTGACTCTCAGGGCGGCGCGGCCCCCTTTTATACCCTTCCTGGACGATGAAGATGTTCCTGCACATGAAGATGTTCCTACACAGCAGCCATTGAGGATGTTCCTACACAGCAGCCAATGAAAATGTTCCTACACAGCAGCCAGATTGTGACATCACAGAGCATCCCTGTGATGTCACAATCTGGCTGCTGTGTAAGAACATTTTCATTGGCTGCTGTGTAGGAACATCCTCAATGGCTGCTGTGTTGGAACATCTTCATTGGCTGCTGTGTAGGAACAGTCTCATTGGCTGCTGTGTCTATCTATCTATCTATCTATCTATCTATCTATCTATCTATCTATCTATCTATCTATATGTCTCTATCTCTATCTATCTATCTAGTGACTCTCAGGGCGGCGCGGCCCCCTTTTATACCCTTCCTGGACGATGAAGATGTTCCTGCACATGAAGATGTTCCTACACAGCAGCCATTGAGGATGTTCCTACACAGCAGCCAATGAAAATGTTCCTACACAGCAGCCAGATTGTGACATCACAGAGCATCCCTGTGATGTCACAATCTGGCTGCTGTGTAAGAACATTTTCATTGGCTGCTGTGTAGGAACATCCTCAATGGCTGCTGTGTAAGAACATCTTCATTGGCTGCTGTGTAGGAACAGTCTCATTGGCTGCTGTGTCTATCAATCTATCTATCTATCTATCTATCTATCTATCTATCTATCTATCTATCTATCTATCTATCTATATGTCTCTATCTCTATCTATCTATCTAGTGACTCTCAGGGCGGCGCGGCCCCCTTTTATACCCTTCCTGGACGATGAAGATGTTCCTGCACATGAAGATGTTCCTACACAGCAGCCATTGAAGATGTTCCTACACAGCAGCCAATGAAAATGTTCCTACACAGCAGCCAGATTGTGACATCACAGAGCATCCCTGTGATGTCACAATCTGGCTGCTGTGTAAGAACATTTTCATTGGCTGCTGTGTAGGAACATCCTCAATGGCTGCTGTGTAGGAACATCTTCATTGGCTGCTGTGTAGGAACAGTCTCATTGGCTGTTGTGTCTATCAATCTATCTATCTATCTATCTATCTATCTATCTATCTATCTATCTATCTATCTATATGTCTCTATCTCTATCTATCTATCTAGTGACTCTCAGGGCGGCGCGGCCCCCTTTTATACCCTTCCTGGACGATGAAGATGTTCCTGCACATGAAGATGTTCCTACACAGCAGCCATTGAGGATGTTCCTACACAGCAGCCAATGAAAATGTTCCTACACAGCAGCCAGATTGTGACATCACAGAGCATCCCTGTGATGTCACAATCTGGCTGCTGTGTAAGAACATTTTCATTGGCTGCTGTGTAGGAACATCCTCAATGGCTGCTGTGTAAGAACATCTTCATTGGCTGCTGTGTAGGAACAGTCTCATTGGCTGCTGTGTCTATCTATCTATCTATCTATCTATCTATCTATCTATCTATCTATCTATCTATCTATCTATCTATCTATCTATCTATCTATCTATCTATATGTCTCTATCTCTATCTATCTATCTAGTGACTCTCAGGGCGGCGCGGCCCCCTTTTATACCCTTCCTGGACGATGAAGATGTTCCTGCATATGAAGATGTTCCTACACAGCAGCCATTGAGGATGTTCCTACACAGCAGCCAATGAAAATGTTCCTACACAGCAGCCAGATTGTGACATCACAGAGCATCCCTGTGATGTCACAATCTGGCTGCTGTGTAAGAACATTTTCATTGGCTGCTGTGTAGGAACATCCTCAATGGCTGATATGTAGGAACATCTTCATTGGCTGCTGTGTAGGAACAGTCTCATTGGCTGCTGTGTCTATCTATCTATCTATCTATCTATCTATCTATCTATCTATCTATCTATCTATCTAATGTCTCTATCTCTATCTATCTATCTAGTGACTCTCAGGGCGGCGCGGCCCCCTTTTATACCCTTCCTGGACGATGAAGATGTTCCTGCACATGAAGATGTTCCTACACAGCAGCCATTGAGGATGTTCCTACACAGCAGCCAATGAAAATGTTCCTACACAGCAGCCAGATTGTGACATCACAGAGCATCCCTGTGATGTCACAATCTGGCTGCTGTGTAAGAACATTTTCATTGGCTGCTGTGTAGGAACATCCTCAATGGCTGCTGTGTAGGAACATCTTCATTGGCTGCTGTGTAGGAACAGTCTCATTGGCTGCTGTGTCTATCAATCTATCTATCTATCTATCTATCTATCTATCTATATGTCTCTATCTCTATCTATCTATCTAGTGACTCTCAGGGCGGCGCGGCCCCCTTTTATACCCTTCCTGGACGATGAAGATGTTCCTGCATATGAAGATGTTCCTACACAGCAGCCATTGAGGATGTTCCTACACAGCAGCCAATGAAAATGTTCCTACACAGCAGCCAGATTGTGACATCACAGAGCATCCCTGTGATGTCACAATCTGGCTGCTGTGTAAGAACATTTTCATTGGCTGCTGTGTAGGAACATCCTCAATGGCTGATATGTAGGAACATCTTCATTGGCTGCTGTGTAGGAACAGTCTCATTGGCTGCTGTGTCTATCTATCTATCTATCTATCTATCTATCTATCTATCTATCTATCTATCTATCTATCTATCTATCTATCTATCTATCTATCTATCTATCTATCTATCTATCTATCTATCTAATGTCTCTATCTCTATCTATCTATCTAGTGACTCTCAGGGCGGCGCGGCCCCATTTTATACCCTTCCTGGACGATGAAGATGTTCCTGCACATGAAGATGTTCCTACACAGCAGCCATTGAGGATGTTCCTACACAGCAGCCAATGAAAATGTTCCTACACAGCAGCCAGATTGTGACATCACAGAGCATCCCTGTGATGTCACAATCTGGCTGCTGTGTAAGAACATTTTCATTGGCTGCTGTGTAGGAACATCCTCAATGGCTGCTGTGTAAGAACATCTTCATTGGCTGCTGTGTAGGAACAGTCTCATTGGCTGCTGTGTCTATCTATCTATCTATCTATCTATCTATCTATCTATCCATCTATCTATCTATCTATCTATCTATCTATCTATCTATCTATCTATCTATCTATCTATCTATATGTCTCTATCTCTATCTATCTATCTAGTGACTCTCAGGGCGGCGCGGCCCCCTTTTATACCCTTCCTGGACGATGAAGATGTTCCTGCACATGAAGATGTTCCTACACAGCAGCCATTGAGGATGTTCCTACACAGCAGCCAATGAAAATGTTCCTACACAGCAGCCAGATTGTGACATCACAGAGCATCCCTGTGATGTCACAATCTGGCTGCTGTGTAAGAACATTTTCATTGGCTGCTGTGTAGGAACATCCTCAATGGCTGCTGTGTTGGAACATCTTCATTGGCTGCTGTGTAGGAACAGTCTCATTGGCTGCTGTGTCTATCTATCTATCTATCTATCTATCTATCTATCTATCTATCTATCTATCTATCTATCTATCTATATGTCTCTATCTCTATCTATCTATCTAGTGACTCTCAGGGCGGCGCGGCCCCCTTTTATACCCTTCCTGGACGATGAAGATGTTCCTGCACATGAAGATGTTCCTACACAGCAGCCATTGAGGATGTTCCTACACAGCAGCCAATGAAAATGTTCCTACACAGCAGCCAGATTGTGACATCACAGAGCATCCCTGTGATGTCACAATCTGGCTGCTGTGTAAGAACATTTTCATTGGCTGCTGTGTAGGAACATCCTCAATGGCTGCTGTGTAAGAACATCTTCATTGGCTGCTGTGTAGGAACAGTCTCATTGGCTGCTGTGTCTATCAATCTATCTATCTATCTATCTATCTATCTATCTATCTATCTATCTATCTATCTATCTATCTATCTATCTATCTATCTATCTATCTATCTATATGTCTCTATCTCTATCTATCTATCTAGTGACTCTCAGGGCGGCGCGGCCCCCTTTTATACCCTTCCTGGACGATGAAGATGTTCCTGCACATGAAGATGTTCCTACACAGCAGCCATTGAGGATGTTCCTACACAGCAGCCAATGAAAATGTTCCTACACAGCAGCCAGATTGTGACATCACAGAGCATCCCTGTGATGTCACAATCTGGCTGCTGTGTAAGAACATTTTCATTGGCTGCTGTGTAGGAACATCCTCAATGGCTGCTGTGTTGGAACATCTTCATTGGCTGCTGTGTAGGAACAGTCTCATTGGCTGCTGTGTCTATCTATCTATCTATCTATCTATCTATCTATCTATCTATCTATCTATCTATCTATCTATCTATCTATCTATCTATCTATATGTCTCTATCTCTATCTATCTATCTAGTGACTCTCAGGGCGGCGCGGCCCCCTTTTATACCCTTCCTGGACGATGAAGATGTTCCTGCACATGAAGATGTTCCTACACAGCAGCCATTGAGGATATTCCTACACAGCAGCCAATGAAAATGTTCCTACACAGCAGCCAGATTGTGACATCACAGAGCATCCCTGTGATGTCACAATCTGGCTGCTGTGTAAGAACATTTTCATTGGCTGCTGTGTAGGAACATCCTCAATGGCTGCTGTGTAAGAACATCTTCATTGGCTGCTGTGTAGGAACAGTCTCATTGGCTGCTGTGTCTATCAATCTATCTATCTATCTATCTATCTATCTATCTATCTATCTATCTATCTATCTATATGTCTCTATCTCTATCTATCTATCTAGTGACTCTCAGGGCGGCGCGGCCCCCTTTTATACCCTTCCTGGACGATGAAGATGTTCCTGCACATGAAGATGTTCCTACACAGCAGCCATTGAAGATGTTCCTACACAGCAGCCAATGAAAATGTTCCTACACAGCAGCCAGATTGTGACATCACAGAGCATCCCTGTGATGTCACAATCTGGCTGCTGTGTAAGAACATTTTCATTGGCTGCTGTGTAGGAACATCCTCAATGGCTGCTGTGTAGGAACATCTTCATTGGCTGCTGTGTAGGAACAGTCTCATTGGCTGTTGTGTCTATCAATCTATCTATCTATCTATCTATCTATCTATCTATCTATCTATCTATCTATCTATCTATCTATCTATCTATCTATCTATCTATCTATCTATCTATCTATATGTCTCTATCTCTATCTATCTATCTAGTGACTCTCAGGGCGGCGCGGCCCCCTTTTATACCCTTCCTGGACGATGAAGATGTTCCTGCACATGAAGATGTTCCTACACAGCAGCCATTGAGGATGTTCCTACACAGCAGCCAATGAAAATGTTCCTACACAGCAGCCAGATTGTGACATCACAGAGCATCCCTGTGATGTCACAATCTGGCTGCTGTGTAAGAACATTTTCATTGGCTGCTGTGTAGGAACATCCTCAATGGCTGCTGTGTAAGAACATCTTCATTGGCTGCTGTGTAGGAACAGTCTCATTGGCTGCTGTGTCTATCTATCTATCTATCTATCTATCTATCTATCTATATATCTATCTATCTATCTATCTATCTATCTATCTATCTATCTATCTATCTATCTATCTATCTATCTATCTATATGTCTCTATCTCTATCTATCTATCTAGTGACTCTCAGGGCGGCGCGGCCCCCTTTTATACCCTTCCTGGACGATGAAGATGTTCCTGCATATGAAGATGTTCCTACACAGCAGCCATTGAGGATGTTCCTACACAGCAGCCAATGAAAATGTTCCTACACAGCAGCCAGATTGTGACATCACAGAGCATCCCTGTGATGTCACAATCTGGCTGCTGTGTAAGAACATTTTCATTGGCTGCTGTGTAGGAACATCCTCAATGGCTGATATGTAGGAACATCTTCATTGGCTGCTGTGTAGGAACAGTCTCATTGGCTGCTGTGTCTATCTATCTATCTATCTATCTATCTATCTATCTATCTATCTATCTATCTATCTATCTATCTATCTATCTATCTATCTATCTATATGTCTCTATCTCTATCTATCTATCTAGTGACTCTCAGGGCGGCGCGGCCCCCTTTTATACCCTTCCTGGACGATGAAGATGTTCCTGCACATGAAGATGTTCCTACACAGCAGCCATTGAGGATGTTCCTACACAGCAGCCAATGAAAATGTTCCTACACAGCAGCCAGATTGTGACATCACAGAGCATCCCTGTGATGTCACAATCTGGCTGCTGTGTAAGAACATTTTCATTGGCTGCTGTGTAGGAACATCCTCAATGGCTGCTGTGTAGGAACATCTTCATTGGCTGCTGTGTAGGAACAGTCTCATTGGCTGCTGTGTCTATCAATCTATCTATCTATCTATCTATCTATCTATCTATCTATCTATCTATCTATCTATCTATCTATCTATATATCTATCTATCTATCTATCTATCTATATGTCTCTATCTCTATCTATCTATCTAGTGACTCTCAGGGCGGCGCGGCCCCCTTTTATACCCTTCCTGGACGATGAAGATGTTCCTGCATATGAAGATGTTCCTACACAGCAGCCATTGAGGATGTTCCTACACAGCAGCCAATGAAAATGTTCCTACACAGCAGCCAGATTGTGACATCACAGAGCATCCCTGTGATGTCACAATCTGGCTGCTGTGTAAGAACATTTTCATTGGCTGCTGTGTAGGAACATCCTCAATGGCTGATATGTAGGAACATCTTCATTGGCTGCTGTGTAGGAACAGTCTCATTGGCTGCTGTGTCTATCTATCTATCTATCTATCTATCTATCTATCTATCTATCTATCTATCTATCTATCTAATGTCTCTATCTCTATCTATCTATCTAGTGACTCTCAGGGCGGCGCGGCCCCCTTTTATACCCTTCCTGGACGATGAAGATGTTCCTGCACATGAAGATGTTCCTACACAGCAGCCATTGAGGATGTTCCTACACAGCAGCCAATGAAAATGTTCCTACACAGCAGCCAGATTGTGACATCACAGAGCATCCCTGTGATGTCACAATCTGGCTGCTGTGTAAGAACATTTTCATTGGCTGCTGTGTAGGAACATCCTCAATGGCTGCTGTGTAAGAACATCTTCATTGGCTGCTGTGTAGGAACAGTCTCATTGGCTGCTGTGTCTATCTATCTATCTATCTATCTATCTATCCATCTATCTATCTATCTATCTATCTATCTATCTATCTATCTATCTATCTATCTATCTATCTATCTATCTATCTATCTATATGTCTCTATCTCTATCTATCTATCTAGTGACTCTCAGGGCGGCGCGGCCCCCTTTTATACCCTTCCTGGACGATGAAGATGTTCCTGCACATGAAGATGTTCCTACACAGCAGCCATTGAGGATGTTCCTACACAGCAGCCAATGAAAATGTTCCTACACAGCAGCCAGATTGTGACATCACAGAGCATCCCTGTGATGTCACAATCTGGCTGCTGTGTAAGAACATTTTCATTGGCTGCTGTGTAGGAACATCCTCAATGGCTGCTGTGTAAGAACATCTTCATTGGCTGCTGTGTAGGAACAGTCTCATTGGCTGCTGTGTCTATCCATCTATCTATCTATCTATCTATCTATCTATCTATCTATCTATCTATATATCTATCTATCTATCTATCTATCTATCTATCTATATGTCTCTATCTCTATCTATCTATCTAGTGACTCTCAGGGCGGCGCGGCCCCCTTTTATACCCTTCCTGGACGATGAAGATGTTCCTGCATATGAAGATGTTCCTACACAGCAGCCATTGAGGATGTTCCTACACAGCAGCCAATGAAAATGTTCCTACACAGCAGCCAGATTGTGACATCACAGAGCATCCCTGTGATGTCACAATCTGGCTGCTGTGTAAGAACATTTTCATTGGCTGCTGTGTAGGAACATCCTCAATGGCTGATATGTAGGAACATCTTCATTGGCTGCTGTGTAGGAACAGTCTCATTGGCTGCTGTGTCTATCTATCTATCTATCTATCTATCTATCTATCTATCTATCTATCTATCTATCTATCTATCTATCTATCTATCTATCTTATGTCTCTATCTCTATCTATCTATCTAGTGACTCTCAGGGCGGCGCGGCCCCCTTTTATACCCTTCCTGGACGATGAAGATGTTCCTGCACATGAAGATGTTCCTACACAGCAGCCATTGAGGATGTTCCTACACAGCAGCCAATGAAAATGTTCCTACACAGCAGCCAGATTGTGACATCACAGAGCATCCCTGTGATGTCACAATCTGGCTGCTGTGTAAGAACATTTTCATTGGCTGCTGTGTAGGAACATCCTCAATGGCTGCTGTGTAAGAACATCTTCATTGGCTGCTGTGTAGGAACAGTCTCATTGGCTGCTGTGTCTATCAATCTATCTATCTATCTATCTATCCATCTATCTATCTATCTATCTATCTATCTATCTATCTATCTATCTATCTATATGTCTCTATCTCTATCTATCTATCTAGTGACTCTCAGGGCGGCGCGGCCCCCTTTTATACCCTTCCTGGACGATGAAGATGTTCCTGCATATGAAGATGTTCCTACACAGCAGCCATTGAGGATGTTCCTACACAGCAGCCAATGAAAATGTTCCTACACAGCAGCCAGATTGTGACATCACAGAGCATCCCTGTGATGTCACAATCTGGCTGCTGTGTAAGAACATTTTCATTGGCTGCTGTGTAGGAACATCCTCAATGGCTGATATGTAGGAACATCTTCATTGGCTGCTGTGTAGGAACAGTCTCATTGGCTGCTGTGTCTATCTATCTATCTATCTATCTATCTATCTATCTATCTATCTATCTATCTATCTATCTATCTATATGTCTCTATCTCTATCTATCTATCTAGTGACTCTCAGGGCGGCGCGGCCCCCTTTTATACCCTTCCTGGACGATGAAGATGTTCCTGCATATGAAGATGTTCCTACACAGCAGCCATTGAGGATGTTCCTACACAGCAGCCAATGAAAATGTTCCTACACAGCAGCCAGATTGTGACATCACAGAGCATCCCTGTGATGTCACAATCTGGCTGCTGTGTAAGAACATTTTCATTGGCTGCTGTGTAGGAACATCCTCAATGGCTGATATGTAGGAACATCTTCATTGGCTGCTGTGTAGGAACAGTCTCATTGGCTGCTGTGTCTATCTATCTATCTATCTATCTATCTATCTATCTATCTATCTATCTATCTATCTATCTATCTATCTAATGTCTCTATCTCTATCTATCTATCTAGTGACTCTCAGGGCGGCGCGGCCCCCTTTTATACCCTTCCTGGACGATGAAGATGTTCCTGCACATGAAGATGTTCCTACACAGCAGCCATTGAGGATGTTCCTACACAGCAGCCAATGAAAATGTTCCTACACAGCAGCCAGATTGTGACATCACAGAGCATCCCTGTGATGTCACAATCTGGCTGCTGTGTAAGAACATTTTCATTGGCTGCTGTGTAGGAACATCCTCAATGGCTGCTGTGTAAGAACATCTTCATTGGCTGCTGTGTAGGAACAGTCTCATTGGCTGCTGTGTCTATCTATCTATCTATCTATCTATCTATCTATCTATCCATCTATCTATCTATCTATCTATCTATCTATCTATCTATCTATCTATCTATCTATCTATCTATCTATCTATCTATCTATATGTCTCTATCTCTATCTATCTATCTAGTGACTCTCAGGGCGGCGCGGCCCCCTTTTATACCCTTCCTGGACGATGAAGATGTTCCTGCACATGAAGATGTTCCTACACAGCAGCCATTGAGGATGTTCCTACACAGCAGCCAATGAAAATGTTCCTACACAGCAGCCAGATTGTGACATCACAGAGCATCCCTGTGATGTCACAATCTGGCTGCTGTGTAAGAACATTTTCATTGGCTGCTGTGTAGGAACATCCTCAATGGCTGCTGTGTTGGAACATCTTCATTGGCTGCTGTGTAGGAACAGTCTCATTGGCTGCTGTGTCTATCTATCTATCTATCTATCTATCTATCTATCTATCTATCTATCTATCTATCTATATGTCTCTATCTCTATCTATCTATCTAGTGACTCTCAGGGCGGCGCGGCCCCCTTTTATACCCTTCCTGGACGATGAAGATGTTCCTGCACATGAAGATGTTCCTACACAGCAGCCATTGAGGATGTTCCTACACAGCAGCCAATGAAAATGTTCCTACACAGCAGCCAGATTGTGACATCACAGAGCATCCCTGTGATGTCACAATCTGGCTGCTGTGTAAGAACATTTTCATTGGCTGCTGTGTAGGAACATCCTCAATGGCTGCTGTGTAAGAACATCTTCATTGGCTGCTGTGTAGGAACAGTCTCATTGGCTGCTGTGTCTATCAATCTATCTATCTATCTATCTATCTATCTATCTATCTATCTATCTATATGTCTCTATCTCTATCTATCTATCTAGTGACTCTCAGGGCGGCGCGGCCCCCTTTTATACCCTTCCTGGACGATGAAGATGTTCCTGCACATGAAGATGTTCCTACACAGCAGCCATTGAGGATGTTCCTACACAGCAGCCAATGAAAATGTTCCTACACAGCAGCCAGATTGTGACATCACAGAGCATCCCTGTGATGTCACAATCTGGCTGCTGTGTAAGAACATTTTCATTGGCTGCTGTGTAGGAACATCCTCAATGGCTGCTGTGTAGGAACATCTTCATTGGCTGCTGTGTAGGAACAGTCTCATTGGCTGTTGTGTCTATCAATCTATCTATCTATCTATCTATCTATCTATCTATCTATCTATCTATCTATCTATCTATCTATATGTCTCTATCTCTATCTATCTATCTAGTGACTCTCAGGGCGGCGCGGCCCCCTTTTATACCCTTCCTGGACGATGAAGATGTTCCTGCACATGAAGATGTTCCTACACAGCAGCCATTGAGGATGTTCCTACACAGCAGCCAATGAAAATGTTCCTACACAGCAGCCAGATTGTGACATCACAGAGCATCCCTGTGATGTCACAATCTGGCTGCTGTGTAAGAACATTTTCATTGGCTGCTGTGTAGGAACATCCTCAATGGCTGCTGTGTTGGAACATCTTCATTGGCTGCTGTGTAGGAACAGTCTCATTGGCTGCTGTGTCTATCTATCTATCTATCTATCTATCTATCTATCTATCTATCTATCTATCTATCTATCTATCTATCTATCTATCTATCTATCTATCTATCTATATGTCTCTATCTCTATCTATCTATCTAGTGACTCTCAGGGCGGCGCGGCCCCCTTTTATACCCTTCCTGGACGATGAAGATGTTCCTGCACATGAAGATGTTCCTACACAGCAGCCATTGAGGATGTTCCTACACAGCAGCCAATGAAAATGTTCCTACACAGCAGCCAGATTGTGACATCACAGAGCATCCCTGTGATGTCACAATCTGGCTGCTGTGTAAGAACATTTTCATTGGCTGCTGTGTAGGAACATCCTCAATGGCTGCTGTGTAAGAACATCTTCATTGGCTGCTGTGTAGGAACAGTCTCATTGGCTGCTGTGTCTATGAATCTATCTATCTATCTATCTATCTATCTATCTATCTATCTATCTATCTATCTATCTATCTATCTATCTATATGTCTCTATCTCTATCTATCTATCTAGTGACTCTCAGGGCGGCGCGGCCCCCTTTTATACCCTTCCTGGACGATGAAGATGTTCCTGCACATGAAGATGTTCCTACACAGCAGCCATTGAAGATGTTCCTACACAGCAGCCAATGAAAATGTTCCTACACAGCAGCCAGATTGTGACATCACAGAGCATCCCTGTGATGTCACAATCTGGCTGCTGTGTAAGAACATTTTCATTGGCTGCTGTGTAGGAACATCCTCAATGGCTGCTGTGTAGGAACATCTTCATTGGCTGCTGTGTAGGAACAGTCTCATTGGCTGTTGTGTCTATCAATCTATCTATCTATCTATCTATCTATCTATCTATCTATCTATCTATCTATCTATCTATCTATCTATCTATCTATCTATATGTCTCTATCTCTATCTATCTATCTAGTGACTCTCAGGGCGGCGCGGCCCCCTTTTATACCCTTCCTGGACGATGAAGATGTTCCTGCACATGAAGATGTTCCTACACAGCAGCCATTGAGGATGTTCCTACACAGCAGCCAATGAAAATGTTCCTACACAGCAGCCAGATTGTGACATCACAGAGCATCCCTGTGATGTCACAATCTGGCTACTGTGTAAGAACATTTTCATTGGCTGCTGTGTAGGAACATCCTCAATGGCTGCTGTGTAAGAACATCTTCATTGGCTGCTGTGTAGGAACAGTCTCATTGGCTGCTGTGTCTATCTATCTATCTATCTATCTATCTATCTATCTATCTATCTATCTATCTATCTATCTATCTATCTATCTATCTATCTATCTATCTATCTATCTATATATCTATCTATCTATCTATCTATCTATCTATCTATATGTCTCTATCTCTATCTATCTATCTAGTGACTCTCAGGGCGGCGCGGCCCCCTTTTATACCCTTCCTGGACGATGAAGATGTTCCTGCACATGAAGATGTTCCTACACAGCAGCCATTGAGGATGTTCCTACACAGCAGCCAATGAAAATGTTCCTACACAGCAGCCAGATTGTGACATCACAGAGCATCCCTGTGATGGCACAATCTGGCTGCTGTGTAAGAACATTTTCATTGGCTGCTGTGTAGGAACATCCTCAATGGCTGCTGTGTTGGAACATCTTCATTGGCTGCTGTGTAGGAACAGTCTCATTGGCTGCTGTGTCTATCTATCTATCTATCTATCTATCTATCTATCTATCTATCTATCTATATGTCTCTATCTCTATCTATCTATCTAGTGACTCTCAGGGCGGCGCGGCCCCCTTTTATACCCTTCCTGGACGATGAAGATGTTCCTGCACATGAAGATGTTCCTACACAGCAGCCATTGAAGATGTTCCTACACAGCAGCAAATGAAAATGTTCCTACACAGCAGCCAGATTGTGACATCACAGAGCATCCCTGTGATGTCACAATCTGGCTGCTGTGTAAGAACATTTTCATTGGCTGCTGTGTAGGAACATCCTCAATGGCTGCTGTGTAGGAACATCTTCATTGGCTGCTGTGTAGGAACAGTCTCATTGGCTGCTGTGTCTATCAATCTATCTATCTATCTATCTATCTATCTATCTATCTATCTATCTATCTATCTATCTATCTATCTATATGTCTCTATCTCTATCTATCTATCTAGTGACTCTCAGGGCGGCGCGGCCCCCTTTTATACCCTTCCTGGACGATGAAGATGTTCCTGCATATGAAGATGTTCCTACACAGCAGCCATTGAGGATGTTCCTACACAGCAGCCAATGAAAATGTTCCTACACAGCAGCCAGATTGTGACATCACAGAGCATCCCTGTGATGTCACAATCTGGCTGCTGTGTAAGAACATTTTCATTGGCTGCTGTGTAGGAACATCCTCAATGGCTGATATGTAGGAACATCTTCATTGGCTGCTGTGTAGGAACAGTCTCATTGGCTGCTGTGTCTATCTATCTATCTATCTATCTATCTATCTATCTATCTATCTATCTATCTATCTATCTATCTATCTATCTATCTATCTATCTATCTATCTATCTATATGTCTCTATCTCTATCTATCTATCTAGTGACTCTCAGGGCGGCGCGGCCCCCTTTTATACCCTTCCTGGACGATGAAGATGTTCCTGCACATGAAGATGTTCCTACACAGCAGCCATTGAGGATGTTCCTACACAGCAGCCAATGAAAATGTTCCTACACAGCAGCCAGATTGTGACATCACAGAGCATCCCTGTGATGTCACAATCTGGCTGCTGTGTAAGAACATTTTCATTGGCTGCTGTGTAGGAACATCCTCAATGGCTGCTGTGTAAGAACATCTTCATTGGCTGCTGTGTAGGAACAGTCTCATTGGCTGCTGTGTCTATCAATCTATCTATCTATCTATCTATCTATCTATCTATCTATCTATGTATCTATCTATCTATCTATCTATCTATCTATCTATCTATCTATCTATCTATCTATCTATATGTCTCTATCTCTATCTATCTATCTAGTGACTCTCAGGGCGGCGCGGCCCCCTTTTATACCCTTCCTGGACGATGAAGATGTTCCTGCATATGAAGATGTTCCTACACAGCAGCCATTGAGGATGTTCCTACACAGCAGCCAATGAAAATGTTCCTACACAGCAGCCAGATTGTGACATCACAGAGCATCCCTGTGATGTCACAATCTGGCTGCTGTGTAAGAACATTTTTATTGGCTGCTGTGTAGGAACATCCTCAATGGCTGATATGTAGGAACATCTTCATTGGCTGCTGTGTAGGAACAGTCTCATTGGCTGCTGTGTCTATCTATCTATCTATCTATCTATCTATCTATATGTCTCTATCTCTATCTATCTATCTAGTGACTCTCAGGGCGGCGCGGCCCCCTTTTATACCCTTCCTGGACGATGAAGATGTTCCTGCACATGAAGATGTTCCTACACAGCAGCCATTGAGGATGTTCCTACACAGCAGCCAATGAAAATGTTCCTACACAGCAGCCACATTGTGACATCACAGAGCATCCCTGTGATGTCACAATCTGGCTGCTGTGTAAGAACATTTTCATTGGCTGCTGTGTAGGAACATCCTCAATGGCTGCTGTGTAGGAACATCTTCATTGGCTGCTGTGTAGGAACAGTCTCATTGGCTGCTGTGTCTATCAATCTATCTATCTATCTATCTATCTATCTATCTATCTATCTATCTATCTATCTATCTATATGTCTCTATCTCTATCTATCTATCTAGTGACTCTCAGGGCGGCGCGGCCCCCTTTTATACCCTTCCTGGACGATGAAGATGTTCCTGCATATGAAGATGTTCCTACACAGCAGCCATTGAGGATGTTCCTACACAGCAGCCAATGAAAATGTTCCTACACAGCAGCCAGATTGTGACATCACAGAGCATCCCTGTGATGTCACAATCTGGCTGCTGTGTAAGAACATTTTCATTGGCTGCTGTGTAGGAACATCCTCAATGGCTGATATGTAGGAACATCTTCATTGGCTGCTGTGTAGGAACAGTCTCATTGGCTGCTGTGTCTATCTATCTATCTATCTATCTATCTATCTATCTATCTATCTATCTATCTATCTATCTATCTATCTATCTATATGTCTCTATCTCTATCTATCTATCTAGTGACTCTCAGGGCGGCGCGGCCCCCTTTTATACCCTTCCTGGACGATGAAGATGTTCCTGCACATGAAGATGTTCCTACACAGCAGCCATTGAGGATGTTCCTACACAGCAGCCAATGAAAATGTTCCTACACAGCAGCCAGATTGTGACATCACAGAGCATCCCTGTGATGTCACAATCTGGCTGCTGTGTAAGAACATTTTCATTGGCTGCTGTGTAGGAACATCCTCAATGGCTGCTGTGTAAGAACATCTTCATTGGCTGCTGTGTAGGAACAGTCTCATTGGCTGCTGTGTCTATCAATCAATCTATCTATCTATCTATCTATCTATCTATCTATCTATCTATCTATCTATCTATCTATCTATCTATCTATCTATCTATCTATCTATCTATCTATCTATCTATCTATATGTCTCTATCTCTATCTATCTATCTAGTGACTCTCAGGGCGGCGCGGCCCCCTTTCATACCCTTCCTGGACGATGAAGATGTTCCTGCATATGAAGATGTTCCTACACAGCAGCCATTGAGGATGTTCCTACACAGCAGCCAATGAAAATGTTCCTACACAGCAGCCAGATTGTGACATCACAGAGCATCCCTGTGATGTCACAATCTGGCTGCTGTGTAAGAACATTTTCATTGGCTGCTGTGTAGGAACATCCTCAATGGCTGATATGTAGGAACATCTTCATTGGCTGCTGTGTAGGAACAGTCTCATTGGCTGCTGTGTCTATCTATCTATCTATCTATCTATCTATCTATCTATCTATCTATCTATCTATCTATCTATCTATCTATATGTCTCTATCTCTATCTATCTATCTAGTGACTCTCAGGGCGGCGCGGCCCCCTTTTATACCCTTCCTGGACGATGAAGATGTTCCTGCACATGAAGATGTTCCTACACAGCAGCCATTGAGGATGTTCCTACACAGCAGCCAATGAAAATGTTCCTACACAGCAGCCAGATTGTGACATCACAGAGCATCCCTGTGATGTCACAATCTGGCTGCTGTGTAAGAACATTTTCATTGGCTGCTGTGTAGGAACATCCTCAATGGCTGCTGTGTAAGAACATCTTCATTGGCTGCTGTGTAGGAACAGTCTCATTGGCTGCTGTGTCTATCTATCTATCTATCTATCTATCCATCTATCTATCTATCTATCTATCTATCTATCTATCTATCTATCTATCTATCTATCTATCTATCTATCTATCTATCTATCTATCTATCTATCTATCTATCTATCTATATGTCTCTATCTCTATCTATCTATCTAGTGACTCTCAGGGCGGCGCGGCCCCCTTTTATACCCTTCCTGGACGATGAAGATGTTCCTGCACATGAAGATGTTCCTACACAGCAGCCATTGAGGATGTTCCTACACAGCAGCCAATGAAAATGTTCCTACACAGCAGCCAGATTGTGACATCACAGAGCATCCCTGTGATGTCACAATCTGGCTGCTGTGTAAGAACATTTTCATTGGCTGCTGTGTAGGAACATCCTCAATGGCTGCTGTGTAGGAACATCTTCATTGGCTGCTGTGTAGGAACAGTCTCATTGGCTGCTGTGTCTATCTATCTATCTATCTATCTATCTATCTATCTATCTATCTATCTATCTATCTATCTATCTATCTATATGTCTCTATCTCTATCTATCTATCTAGTGACTCTCAGGGCGGCGCGGCCCCCTTTTATACCCTTCCTGGACGATGAAGATGTTCCTGCACATGAAGATGTTCCTACACAGCAGCCATTGAGGATGTTCCTACACAGCAGCCAATGAAAATGTTCCTACACAGCAGCCAGATTGTGACATCACAGAGCATCCCTGTGATGTCACAATCTGGCTGCTGTGTAGGAACATTTTCATTGGCTGCTGTGTAGGAACATCCTCAATGGCTGCTATGTAGGAACATCTTCATTGGCTGCTGTGTAGGAACAGTCTCATTGGCTGCTGTGTCTATCTATCAATCTATCTATCTATCTATCTATCTATCTATCTATCTATCTATCTATCTATCTATCTATCTATCTATCTATCTATATGTCTCTATCTCTATCTATCTATCTAGTGACTCTCAGGGCGGCGCGGCCCCCTTTTATACCCTTCCTGGACGATGAAGATGTTCCTGCACATGAAGATGTTCCTACACAGCAGCCATTGAGGATGTTCCTACACAGCAGCCAATGAAAATGTTCCTACACAGCAGCCAGATTGTGACATCACAGAGCATCCCTGTGATGTCACAATCTGGCTGCTGTGTAGGAACATTTTCATTGGCTGCTGTGTAGGAACATCCTCAATGGCTGCTGTGTAGGAACATCTTCATTGGCTGCTGTGTAGGAACAGTCTCATTGGCTGCTGTGTCTATCTATCTATCTATCTATCTATCTATCTATCTATCTATCTATCTATCTATCTATCTATCTATATGTCTCTATCTCTATCTATCTATCTAGTGACTCTCAGGGCGGCGCGGACCCCTTTTATACCCTTCCTGGACGATGAAGATGTTCCTGCACATGAAGATGTTCCTACACAGCAGCCATTGAGGATGTTCCTACACAGCAGCCAATGAAAATGTTCCTACACAGCAGCCAGATTGTGACATCACAGAGCATCCCTGTGATGTCACAATCTGGCTGCTGTGTAAGAACATTTTCATTGGCTGCTGTGTAGGAACATCCTCAATGGCTGATATGTAGGAACATCTTCATTGGCTGCTGTGTAGGAACAGTCTCATTGGCTGCTGTGTCTATCTATCAATCTATCTATCTATCTATCTATCTATCTATCTATCTACCTATCTATCTATCTATCTATCTATCTATCTATCTATCTATCTATCTATCTATCTATATGTCTCTATCTCTATCTATCTATCTAGTGACTCTCAGGGCGGCGCGGCCCCCTTTTATACCCTTCCTGGACGATGAAGATGTTCCTGCACATGAAGATGTTCCTACACAGCAGCCATTGAGGATGTTCCTACACAGCAGCCAATGAAAATGTTCCTACACAGCAGCCAGATTGTGACATCACAGAGCATCCCTGTGATGTCACAATCTGGCTGCTGTGTAGGAACATCCTCAATGGCTGATATGTAGGAACATCTTCATTGGCTGCTGTGTAGGAACATCTTAATTGGCTGCTGTGTAGGAACAGTCTCATTGGCTGCTGTGTCTATCTATCTATCTATCTATCTATCTATCTATCTATCTATCTATCTATCTATCTATCTATCTATCTATCTATCTATATGTCTCTATCTCTATCTATCTATCTAGTGACTCTCAGGGCGGCGCAGCCCCCTTTTATACCCTTCCTGGACGATGAAGATGTTCCTGCACATGAAGATGTTCCTACACAGCAGCCATTGAGGATGTTCCTACACAGCAGCCAATGAAAATGTTCCTACACAGCAGCCAGATTGTGACATCACAGAGCATCCCTGTGATGTCACAATCTGGCTGCTGTGTAGGAACAGTCTCATTGGCTGCTGTGTCTATCTATCTATCTATCTATCCATCTATCTATCTATCTATCTATCTATCTATCTATCAGACTATCTATCTATCTATCTATCTATCTATCTATCTATCTATCTATCTATCTATATGTCTCTATCTCTATCTATCTATCTAGTGACTCTCAGGGCGGCGCGGCCCCCTTTTATACCCTTCCTGGACGATGAAGATGTTCCTGCACATGAAGATGTTCCTACACAGCAGCCATTGAGGATGTTCCTACACAGCAGCCAATGAAAATGTTCCTACACAGCAGCCAGATTGTGACATCACAGAGCATCCCTGTGATGTCACAATCTGGCTGCTGTGTAGGAACATTTTCATTGGCTGATGTGTAGGAACATCCTCAATGGCTGCTGTGTAGGAACATCTTCATTGGCTGCTGTGTAGGAACAGTCTCATTGGCTGCTGTGTCTATCTATCTATCTATCTATCTATCTATCTATCTATATGTCTCTATCTCTATCTATCTATCTAGTGACTCTCAGGGCGGCGCGGCCCCCTTTTATACCCTTCCTGGACGATGAAGATGTTCCTGCACATGAAGATGTTCCTACACAGCAGCCATTGAGGATGTTCCTACACAGCAGCCAATGAAAATGTTCCTACACAGCAGCCAGATTGTGACATCACAGAGCATCCCTGTGATGTCACAATCTGGCTGCTGTGTAAGAACATTTTCATTGGCTGCTGTGTAGGAACATCCTCAATGGCTGCTGTGTAGGAACATCTTCATTGGCTGCTGTGTAGGAACAGTCTCATTGGCTGCTGTGTCTATCTATCTATCTATCTATCTATCTATCTATCTATCTATCTATCTATCTATCTATCTATATGTCTCTATCTCTATCTATCTATCTATCTAGTGACTCTCAGGGCGGCGCGGCCCCCTTTTATACCCTTCCTGGACGATGAAGATGTTCCTGCACATGAAGATGTTCCTACACAGCAGCCATTGAGGATGTTCCTACACAGCAGCCAATGAAAATGTTCCTACACAGCAGCCAGATTGTGACATCACAGAGCATCCCTGTGATGTCACAATCTGGCTGCTGTGTAAGAACATTTTCATTGGCTGCTGTGTAGGAACATCCTCAATGGCTGATATGTAGGAACATCTTCATTGGCTGCTGTGTAGGAACAGTCTCATTGGCTGCTGTGTCTATCTATCTATCTATCTATCTATCTATCTATCTATCTATCTATCTATCTATCTATCTATCTATCTATCTATATGTCTCTATCTCTATCTATCTATCTAGTGACTCTCAGGGCGGCGCGGCCCCCTTTTATACCCTTCCTGGACGATGAAGATGTTCCTGCACATGAAGATGTTCCTACACAGCAGCCATTGAGGATGTTCCTACACAGCAGCCAATGAAAATGTTCCTACACAGCAGCCAGATTGTGACATCACAGAGCATCCCTGTGATGTCACAATCTGGCTGCTGTGTAGGAACATTTTCATTGGCTGCTGTGTAGGAACATCCTCAATGGCTGCTGTGTAGGAACATCTTAATTGGCTGCTGTGTAGGAACAGTCTCATTGGCTGCTGTGTCTATCTATCTATCTATCTATCTATCTATCTATCTATCTATCTATCTATATGTCTCTATCTCTATCTATCTATCTAGTGACTCTCAGGGCGGCGCAGCCCCCTTTTATACCCTTCCTGGACGATGAAGATGTTCCTGCACATGAAGATGTTCCTACACAGCAGCCATTGAGGATGTTCCTACACAGCAGCCAATGAAAATGTTCCTACACAGCAGCCAGATTGTGACATCACAGAGCATCCCTGTGATGTCACAATCTGGCTGCTGTGTAAGAACATTTTCATTGGCTGCTGTGTAGAAACATCCTCAATGGCTGCTGTGTAGGAACATCTTCATTGGCTGCTGTGTAGGAACAGTCTCATTGGCTGCTGTGTCTATCTATCTATCTATCTATCTATCTATCTATCTATCTATCTATCTATCTATCTATCTATATGTCTCTATCTCTATCTATCTATCTAGTGACTCTCAGGGCGGCGTGGCCCCCTTTTATACCCTTCCTGGACGATGAAGATGTTCCTGCACATGAAGATGTTCCTACACAGCAGCCATTGAGGATGTTCCTACACAGCAGCCAATGAAAATGTTCCTACACAGCAGCCAGATTGTGACATCACAGAGCATCCCTGTGATGTCACAATCTGGCTGCTGTGTAAGAACATTTTCATTGGCTGCTGTGTAGGAACATCCTCAATGGCTGCTGTGTAGGAACATCTTCATTGGCTGCTGTGTAGGAACAGTCTCATTGGCTGCTGTGTCTATCTATCTATCTATCTATCTATCTATCTATATGTATCTATCTCTATCTATCTATCTAGTGACTCTCAGGGCGGCGCGGCCCCCTTTTATACCCTTCCTGGACGATGAAGATGTTCCTGCACATGAAGATGTTCCTACACAGCAGCCATTGAGGATGTTCCTACACAGCAGCCAATGAAAATGTTCCTACACAGCAGCCAGATTGTGACATCACAGAGCATCCCTGTGATGTCACAATCTGGCTGCTGTGTAGGAACATTTTCATTGGCTGCTGTGTAGGAACATCCTCAATGGCTGCTGTGTAGGAACATCTTCATTGGCTGCTGTGTAGGAACAGTCTCATTGGCTGCTGTGTCTATCTATCTATCTATCTATCTATCTATCTATCTATCTTTCTATCTATCTATCTATATGTCTCTATCACTATCTATCTATCTAGTGACTCTCAGGGCGGCGCGGCCCCCTTTTATTCCCTTCCTGGACGATGAAGATGTTCCTGCACATGAAGATGTTCCTACACAGCAGCCATTGAGGATGTTCCTACACAGCAGCCAATGAAAATGTTCCTACACAGCAGCCAGATTGTGACATCACAGAGCATCCCTGTGATGTCACAATCTGGCTGCTGTGTAAGAACATTTTCATTGGCTGCTGTGTAGGAACATCCTCAATGGCTGCTATGTAGGAACATCTTCATTGGCTGCTGTGTAGGAACAGTCTCATTGGCTGCTGTGTCTATCTATCAATCTATCTATCAATCTATCTATCTATCTATCTATCTATCTATCTATCTATCTATCTATCTATCTATCTATCTATCTATCTATCTATCTATCTATCTATCTATCTATCTATCTATCTTTCTATCTATATCTCTATCTATCTATCTAGTGACTCTCAGGGCGGCGCGGCCCCCTTTTATACCCTTCCTGGACGATGAAGATGTTCCTGCACATGAAGATGTTCCTACACAGCAGCCATTGAGGATGTTCCTACACAGCAGCCAATGAAAATGTTCCTACACAGCAGCCAGATTGTGACATCACAGGGATGCTCTGTGATGTCACAATCTGGCTGCTGTGTAGGAACATTTTCATTGGCTGCTGTGTAGGAACATCCTCAATGGCTGCTGTGTAGGAACATCTTCATGTGCAGGAACATCTTCATCGTCCAGGAAGGGAATAAAAGGGGGCCGCGCCGCCCTGAGAGTCACTAGATAGATAGATAGTGATAGAGACATATAGATAGATAGATAGATAGATAGATAGATAGATAGATAGATAGATAGATAGATAGATAGATAGACACAGCAGCCAATGAGACTGTTCCTACACAGCAGCCAATGAAGATGTTCCTACACAGCAGCCATTGAGGATGTTCCTACACAGCAGCCAATGAAAATGTTCCTACACAGCAGCCAGATTGTGACATCACAGGGATGCTCTGTGATGTCACAATCTGGCTGCTGTGTAGGAACATTTTCATTGGCTGCTGTGTAGGAACATCCTCAATGGCTGCTGTGTAGGAACATCTTCATGTGCAGGAACATCTTCATCGTCCAGGAAGGGTATAAAAGGGGGCCGCGCCGCCCTGAGAGTCACTAGATAGATAGATAGAGATAGATACATATAGATAGATAGATAAATAGATAGATAGATAGATAGACACAGCAGCCAATGAGACTGTTCCTACACAGCAGCCAATGAAGATGTTCCTACACAGCAGCCATTGAGGATGTTCCTACACAGCAGCCAATGAAAATGTTCTTACACAGCAGCCAGATTGTGACATCACAGGGATGCTCTGTGATGTCACAATCTGGCTGCTGTGTAGGAACATTTTCATTGGCTGCTGTGTAGGAACATCCTCAATGGCTGCTGTGTAGGAACATCTTCATGTGCAGGAACATCTTCATCGTCCAGGAAGGGTATAAAAGGGGGCCACGCCGCCCTGAGAGTCACTAGATAGATAGATAGAGATAGAGACATATAGATAGATAGATAGATAGATAGATAGATAGATAGATAGATAGATAGATAGATAGATAGACACAGCAGCCAATGAGACTGTTCCTACACAGCAGCCAATGAAGATGTTCCTACACAGCAGCCATTGAGGATGTTTCTACACAGCAGCCAATGAAAATGTTCTTACACAGCAGCCAGATTGTGACATCACAGGGATGCTCTGTGATGTCACAATCTGGCTGCTGTGTAGGAACATTTTCATTGGCTGCTGTGTAGGAACATCCTCAATGGCTGCTGTGTAGGAACATCTTCATGTGCAGGAACATCTTCATCGTCCAGGAAGGGTATAAAAGGGGGCTGCGCCGCCCTGAGAGTCACTAGATAGATAGATAGAGATAGAGACATATAGATAGATAGATAGATAGATAGATAGATAGATAGATAGATAGATAGATAGATAGATAGACACAGCAGCCAATGAGACTGTTCCTACACAGCAGCCAATTAAGATGTTCCTACACAGCAGCCATTGAGGATGTTCCTACACAGCAGCCAATGAAAATGTTCCTACACAGCAGCCAGATTGTGACATCACAGGGATGCTCTGTGATGTCACAATCTGGCTGCTGTGTAGGAACATTTTCATTGGCTGCTGTGTAGGAACATCCTCAATGGCTGCTGTGTAGGAACATCTTAATTGGCTGCTGTGTAGGAACAGTCTCATTGGCTGCTGTGTCTATCTATCTATCTATCTATCTATCTATCTATCTATCTATCTATCTATCTATATGTCTCTATCTCTATCTATCTATCTAGTGACTCTCAGGGCGGCGCAGCCCCCTTTTATACCCTTCCTGGACGATGAAGATGTTCCTGCACATGAAGATGTTCCTACACAGCAGCCATTGAGGATGTTCCTACACAGCAGCCAATGAAAATGTTCCTACACAGCAGCCAGATTGTGACATCACAGAGCATCCCTGTGATGTCACAATCTGGCTGCTGTGTAGGAACAGTCTCATTGGCTGCTGTGTCTATCTATCTATCTATCTATCCATCTATCTATCTATCTATCTATCTATCTATCTATCTATCAGACTATCTATCTATCTATCTATCTATCTATCTATCTATCTATCTATCTATCTATCTATATGTCTCTATCTCTATCTATCTATCTAGTGACTCTCAGGGCGGCGCGGCCCCCTTTTATACCCTTCCTGGACGATGAAGATGTTCCTGCACATGAAGATGTTCCTACACAGCAGCCATTGAGGATGTTCCTACACAGCAGCCAATGAAAATGTTCCTACACAGCAGCCAGATTGTGACATCACAGAGCATCCCTGTGATGTCACAATCTGGCTGCTGTGTAGGAACATTTTCATTGGCTGATGTGTAGGAACATCCTCAATGGCTGCTGTGTAGGAACATCTTCATTGGCTGCTGTGTAGGAACAGTCTCATTGGCTGCTGTGTCTATCTATCTATCTATCTATCTATCTATCTATCTATCTATCTATATGTCTCTATCTCTATCTATCTATCTAGTGACTCTCAGGGCGGCGCGGCCCCCTTTTATACCCTTCCTGGACGATGAAGATGTTCCTGCACATGAAGATGTTCCTACACAGCAGCCATTGAGGATGTTCCTACACAGCAGCCAATGAAAATGTTCCTACACAGCAGCCAGATTGTGACATCACAGAGCATCCCTGTGATGTCACAATCTGGCTGCTGTGTAAGAACATTTTCATTGGCTGCTGTGTAGGAACATCCTCAATGGCTGCTGTGTAGGAACATCTTCATTGGCTGCTGTGTAGGAACAGTCTCATTGGCTGCTGTGTCTATCTATCTATCTATCTATCTATCTATCTATCTATCTATCTATCTATCTATCTATCTATCTATCTATCTATCTATCTATCTATCTATATGTCTCTATCTCTATCTATCTATCTAGTGACTCTCAGGGCGGCGCGGCCCCCTTTTATACCCTTCCTGGACGATGAAGATGTTCCTGCACATGAAGATGTTCCTACACAGCAGCCATTGAGGATGTTCCTACACAGCAGCCAATGAAAATGTTCCTACACAGCAGCCAGATTGTGACATCACAGAGCATCCCTGTGATGTCACAATCTGGCTGCTGTGTAAGAACATTTTCATTGGCTGCTGTGTAGGAACATCCTCAATGGCTGATATGTAGGAACATCTTCATTGGCTGCTGTGTAGGAACAGTCTCATTGGCTGCTGTGTCTATCTATCTATCTATCTATCTATCTATCTATCTATCTATCTATATGTCTCTATCTCTATCTATCTATCTAGTGACTCTCAGGGCGGCGCGGCCCCCTTTTATACCCTTCCTGGACGATGAAGATGTTCCTGCACATGAAGATGTTCCTACACAGCAGCCATTGAGGATGTTCCTACACAGCAGCCAATGAAAATGTTCCTACACAGCAGCCAGATTGTGACATCACAGAGCATCCCTGTGATGTCACAATCTGGCTGCTGTGTAGGAACATTTTCATTGGCTGCTGTGTAGGAACATCCTCAATGGCTGCTGTGTAGGAACATCTTAATTGGCTGCTGTGTAGGAACAGTCTCATTGGCTGCTGTGTCTATCTATCTATCTATCTATCTATCTATCTATCTATCTATCTATCTATCTATCTATCTATCTATCTATCTATATGTCTCTATCTCTATCTATCTATCTAGTGACTCTCAGGGCGGCGCAGCCCCCTTTTATACCCTTCCTGGACGATGAAGATGTTCCTGCACATGAAGATGTTCCTACACAGCAGCCATTGAGGATGTTCCTACACAGCAGCCAATGAAAATGTTCCTACACAGCAGCCAGATTGTGACATCACAGAGCATCCCTGTGATGTCACAATCTGGCTGCTGTGTAAGAACATTTTCATTGGCTGCTGTGTAGAAACATCCTCAATGGCTGCTGTGTAGGAACATCTTCATTGGCTGCTGTGTAGGAACAGTCTCATTGGCTGCTGTGTCTATCTATCTATCTATCTATCTATCTATCTATCTATCTATCTATATGTCTCTATCTCTATCTATCTATCTAGTGACTCTCAGGGCGGCGTGGCCCCCTTTTATACCCTTCCTGGACGATGAAGATGTTCCTGCACATGAAGATGTTCCTACACAGCAGCCATTGAGGATGTTCCTACACAGCAGCCAATGAAAATGTTCCTACACAGCAGCCAGATTGTGACATCACAGAGCATCCCTGTGATGTCACAATCTGGCTGCTGTGTAAGAACATTTTCATTGGCTGCTGTGTAGGAACATCCTCAATGGCTGCTGTGTAGGAACATCTTCATTGGCTGCTGTGTAGGAACAGTCTCATTGGCTGCTGTGTCTATCTATCTATCTATCTATCTATCTATCTATATGTATCTATCTCTATCTATCTATCTAGTGACTCTCAGGGCGGCGCGGCCCCCTTTTATACCCTTCCTGGACGATGAAGATGTTCCTGCACATGAAGATGTTCCTACACAGCAGCCATTGAGGATGTTCCTACACAGCAGCCAATGAAAATGTTCCTACACAGCAGCCAGATTGTGACATCACAGAGCATCCCTGTGATGTCACAATCTGGCTGCTGTGTAGGAACATTTTCATTGGCTGCTGTGTAGGAACATCCTCAATGGCTGCTGTGTAGGAACATCTTCATTGGCTGCTGTGTAGGAACAGTCTCATTGGCTGCTGTGTCTATCTATCTATCTATCTATCTATCTATCTATCTATCTATCTATCTATCTATCTATCTATCTATCTATCTATCTATATGTCTCTATCACTATCTATCTATCTAGTGACTCTCAGGGCGGCGCGGCCCCCTTTTATTCCCTTCCTGGACGATGAAGATGTTCCTGCACATGAAGATGTTCCTACACAGCAGCCATTGAGGATGTTCCTACACAGCAGCCAATGAAAATGTTCCTACACAGCAGCCAGATTGTGACATCACAGAGCATCCCTGTGATGTCACAATCTGGCTGCTGTGTAAGAACATTTTCATTGGCTGCTGTGTAGGAACATCCTCAATGGCTGCTATGTAGGAACATCTTCATTGGCTGCTGTGTAGGAACAGTCTCATTGGCTGCTGTGTCTATCTATCAATCTATCTATCAATCTATCTATCTATCTATCTATCTATCTATCTATCTATCTATCTATCTATCTATCTATCTATCTATCTATCTATCTATCTATCTTTCTATCTATATCTCTATCTATCTATCTAGTGACTCTCAGGGCGGCGCGGCCCCCTTTTATACCCTTCCTGGACGATGAAGATGTTCCTGCACATGAAGATGTTCCTACACAGCAGCCATTGAGGATGTTCCTACACAGCAGCCAATGAAAATGTTCCTACACAGCAGCCAGATTGTGACATCACAGAGCATCCCTGTGATGTCACAATCTGGCTGCTGTGTAAGAACATTTTCATTGGCTGCTGTGTAGGAACATCCTCAATGGCTGCTGTGTAGGAACATCTTCATTGGCTGCTGTGTAGGAACAGTCTCATTGGCTGCTGTGTCTATCTATCTATCTATCTATCTATCTATCTATCTATCTATCTATCTATCTATCTATCTATCTATCTATCTATCTATCTATCTATCTATCTATATGTCTCTATCTCTATCTATCTATCTAGTGACTCTCAGGGCGGCGCGGCCCCCTTTTATACCCTTCCTTGACGATGAAGATGTTCCTGCACATGAAGATGTTCCTACACAGCAGCCATTGAGGATGTTCCTACACAGCAGCCAATGAAAATGTTCCTACACAGCAGCCAGATTGTGACATCACAGAGCATCCCTGTGATGTCACAATCTGGCTGCTGTGTAAGAACATTTTCATTGGCTGCTGTGTAGGAACATCCTCAATGGCTGATATGTAGGAACATCTTCATTGGCTGCTGTGTAGGAACAGTCTCATTGGCTGCTGTGTCTATCTATCTATCTATCTATCTATCTATCTATCTATCTATCTATCTATCTATCTATCTATCTATCTATCTATCTATCTATCTATCTATCTATATATATGTCTCTATCTCTATCTATCTATCTAGTGACTCTCAGGGCGGCGCGGCCCCCTTTTATACCCTTCCTGGACGATGAAGATGTTCCTGCACATGAAGATGTTCCTACACAGCAGCCATTGAGGATGTTCCTACACAGCAGCCAATGAAAATGTTCCTACACAGCAGCCAGATTGTGACATCACAGAGCATCCCTGTGATGTCACAATCTGGCTGCTGTGTAGGAACATTTTCATTGGCTGCTGTGTAGGAACATCCTCAATGGCTGCTGTGTAGGAACATCTTCATTGGCTGCTGTGTAGGAACAGTCTCATTGGCTGCTGTGTCTATCTATCTATCTATCTATCTATCTATATGTCTCTATCTCTATCTATCTATCTAGTGACTCTCAGGGCGGCGCGGCCCCCTTTTATACCCTTCCTGGACGATGAAGATGTTCCTGCACATGAAGATGTTCCTACACAGCAGCCATTGAGGATGTTCCTACACAGCAGCCAATGAAAATGTTCCTACACAGCAGCCAGATTGTGACATCACAGAGCATCCCTGTGATGTCACAATCTGGCTGCTGTGTAAGAACATTTTCATTGGCTGCTGTGTAGGAACATCCTCAATGGCTGATATGTAGGAACATCTTCATTGGCTGCTGTGTAGGAACAGTCTCATTGGCTGCTGTGTCTATCTATCAATCTATCAATCTATCTATCTATCTATCTATCTATCTATCTACCTATCTATCTATCTATCTATCTATCTATCTATCTATCTATCTATCTATATGTCTCTATCTCTATCTATCTATCTAGTGACTCTCAGGGCGGCGCGGCCCCCTTTTATACCCTTCCTGGACGATGAAGATGTTCCTGCACATGAAGATGTTCCTACACAGCAGCCATTGAGGATGTTCCTACACAGCAGCCAATGAAAATGTTCCTACACAGCAGCCAGATTGTGACATCACAGAGCATCCCTGTGATGTCACAATCTGGCTGCTGTGTAGGAACATTTTCATTGGCTGCTGTGTAGGAACATCCTCAATGGCTGCTGTGTAGGAACATCTTAATTGGCTGCTGTGTAGGAACAGTCTCATTGGCTGCTGTGTCTATCTATCTATCTATCTATCTATCTATATATCCATCTATATATCTATCTATCTATCTATCTATCTATCTATCTATCTATCTATCTATCTATCTATCTATCTATCTATCTATCTATATGTCTCTATCTCTATCTATCTATCTAGTGACTCTCAGGGCGGCGCAGCCCCCTTTTATACCCTTCCTGGACGATGAAGATGTTCCTGCACATGAAGATGTTCCTACACAGCAGCCATTGAGGATGTTCCTACACAGCAGCCAATGAAAATGTTCCTACACAGCAGCCAGATTGTGACATCACAGAGCATCCCTGTGATGTCACAATCTGGCTGCTGTGTAAGAACATTTTCATTGGCTGCTGTGTAGGAACATCCTCAATGGCTGCTGTGTAGGAACATCTTCATTGGCTGCTGTGTAGGAACAGTCTCATTGGCTGCTGTGTCTATCTATCTATCTATCTATCTATCTATCTATCTATCTATCTATCTATCTATCTATCTATCTATCTATCTATCTATCTATCTATCTATCTATCTATCTATCTATATGTCTCTATCTCTATCTATCTATCTAGTGACTCTCAGGGCGGCGCGGCCCCCTTTTATACCCTTCCTGGACGATGAAGATGTTCCTGCACATGAAGATGTTCCTACACAGCAGCCATTGAGGATGTTCCTACACAGCAGCCAATGAAAATGTTCCTACACAGCAGCCAGATTGTGACATCACAGAGCATCCCTGTGATGTCACAATCTGGCTGCTGTGTAGGAACATTTTCATTGGCTGCTGTGTAGGAACATCCTCAATGGCTGCTGTGTAGGAACATCTTCATTGGCTGCTGTGTAGGAACAGTCTCATTGGCTGCTGTGTCTATCTATCTATCTATCTATCTATCTATCTATCTATCTATCTATCTATCTATCTATCTATCTATCTATCTATCTATATGTCTCTATCACTATCTATCTATCTAGTGACTCTCAGGGCGGCGCGGCCCCCTTTTATACCCTTCCTGGACGATGAAGATGTTCCTGCACATGAAGATGTTCCTACACAGCAGCCATTGAGGATGTTCCTACACAGCAGCCAATGAAAATGTTCCTACACAGCAGCCAGATTGTGACATCACAGAGCATCCCTGTGATGTCACAATCTGGCTGCTGTGTAAGAACATTTTCATTGGCTGCTGTGTAGGAACATCCTCAATGGCTGCTATGTAGGAACATCTTCATTGGCTGCTGTCTAGGAACAGTCTCATTGGCTGCTGTGTCTATCTATCAATCTATCTATCTATCTATCTATCTATCTATCTATCTATCTATCTATCTATCTATCTATCTATCTATATGTCTATCTATCTATCTAGTGACTCTCAGGGCGGCGCGGCCCCCTTTTATACCCTTCCTGGACGATGAAGATGTTCCTGCACATGAAGATGTTCCTACACAGCAGCCATTGAGGATGTTCCTACACAGCAGCCAATGAAAATGTTCCTACACAGCAGCCAGATTGTGACATCACAGAGCATCCCTGTGATGTCACAATCTGGCTGCTGTGTAGGAACATTTTCATTGGCTGCTGTGTAGGAACATCCTCAATGGCTGCTGTGTAGGAACATCTTCATTGGCTGCTGTGTAGGAACAGTCTCATTGGCTGCTGTGTCTATCTATCTATCTATCTATCTATCTATCTATCTATATGTCTCTATCTCTATCTATATATCTAGTGACTCTCAGGGCGGCGCGGCCCCCTTTTATACCCTTCCTGGACGATGAAGATGTTCCTGCACATGAAGATGTTCCTACACAGCAGCCATTGAGGATGTTCCTACACAGCAGCCAATGAAAATGTTCCTACACAGCAGCCAGATTGTGACATCACAGAGCATCCCTGTGATGTCACAATCTGGCTGCTGTGTAAGAACATTTTCATTGGCTGCTGTGTAGGAACATCCTCAATGGCTGATATGTAGGAACATCTTCATTGGCTGCTGTGTAGGAACAGTCTCATTGGCTGCTGTGTCTATCTATCAATCTATCAATCTATCTATCTATCTATCTATCTATCTATCTATCTATCTATCTATCTATCTATCTATCTATCTATCTATCTATCTATCTATATGTCTCTATCTCTATCTATCTATCTAGTGACTCTCAGGGCGGCGCGGCCCCCTTTTATACCCTTCCTGGACGATGAAGATGTTCCTGCACATGAAGATGTTCCTACACAGCAGCCATTGAGGATGTTCCTACACAGCAGCCAATGAAAATGTTCCTACACAGCAGCCAGATTGTGACATCACAGAGCATCCCTGTGATGTCACAATCTGGCTGCTGTGTAGGAACATTTTCATTGGCTGCTGTGTAGGAACATCCTCAATGGCTGCTGTGTAGGAACATCTTAATTGACTGCTGTGTAGGAACAGTCTCATTGGCTGCTGTGTCTATCTATCTATCTATCTATCTATCTATCTATCTATCTAATGTCTCTATCTCTATCTATCTATCTAGTGACTCTCAGGGCGGCGCAGCCCCCTTTTATACCCTTCCTGGACGATGAAGATGTTCCTGCACATGAAGATGTTCCTACACAGCAGCCATTGAGGATGTTCCTACACAGCAGCCAATGAAAATGTTCCTACACAGCAGCCAGATTGTGACATCACAGAGCATCCCTGTGATGTCACAATCTGGCTGCTGTGTAGGAACAGTCTCATTGGCTGCTGTGTCTATCTATCTATCTATCTATCTATCTATCTATCTATCTATCTATCTATCTATCTATCTATCTATCTATCCATCTATCTATCTATCTATCTATCTATCTATCTATCTATCTATATGTCTCTATCTCTATCTATCTATCTAGTGACTCTCAGGGCGGCGCG
>NW_028175773.1:2265000-2267500 GCF_949987555.1 Borostomias antarcticus
TGATGTCACAATCTGGCTGCTGTGTAGGAACATTTTCATTGGCTGCTGTGTAGGAACATCCTCAATGGCTGCTGTGTAGGAACATCTTAATTGGCTGCTGTGTAGGAACAGTCTCATTGGCTGCTGTGTCTATCTATCTATCTATCTATCTATCTATATGTCTCTATCTCTATCTATCTATCTAGTGACTCTCAGGGCGGCGCAGCCCCCTTTTATACCCTTCCTGGACGATGAAGATGTTCCTGCACATGAAGATGTTCCTACACAGC
The DNA here is from genome assembly GCF_949987555.1 of Borostomias antarcticus. NCBI lineage: Eukaryota > Metazoa > Chordata > Actinopteri > Stomiiformes > Stomiidae > Borostomias > Borostomias antarcticus. The sequence goes on from NW_028175773.1 coordinate 2,265,270, forward strand.
AGCCATTGAGGATGTTCCTACACAGCAGCCAATGAAAATATTCCTACACAGCAGCCAGATTGTGACATCACAGAGCATCCCTGTGATGTCACAATCTGGCTGCTGTGTAGGAACAGTCTCATTGGCTGCTGTGTCTATCTATCTATCTATCTATCTATCTATCTATCTATCTATCTATCTATCTATCTATCTATCTATCTATCTATCTATCTATCTATCTATCTATATATCTATATGTCTCTATCTCTATCTATCTATCTAGTGACTCTCAGGGCGACGCGGCCCCCTTTTATACCCTTCCTGGACGATGAAGATGTTCCTGCACATGAAGATGTTCCTACACAGCAGCCATTGAGGATGTTCCTACACAGCAGCCAATGAAAATGTTCCTACACAGCAGCCAGATTGTGACATCACAGAGCATCCCTGTGATGTCACAATCTGGCTGCTGTGTAGGAACATTTTCATTGGCTGCTGTGTAGGAACATCCTCAATGGCTGCTGTGTAGGAACATCTTCATTGGCTGCTGTGTAGGAACAGTCTCATTGGCTGCTGTGTCTATCTATCTATCTATCTATCTATCTATCTATCTATCTATCTATCTATCTATCTATCTATCTATCTATATGTCTCTATCTCTATCTATCTATCTAGTGACTCTCAGGGCGGCGCGGCCCCCTTTTATACCCTTCCTGGACGATGAAGATGTTCCTGCACATGAAGATGTTCCTACACAGCAGCCATTGAGGATGTTCCTACACAGCAGCCAATGAAAATGTTCCTACACAGCAGCCAGATTGTGACATCACAGAGCATCCCTGTGATGTCACAATCTGGCTGCTGTGTAGGAACATTTTCATTGGCTGCTGTGTAGGAACATCCTCAATGGCTGCTGTGTAGGAACATCTTCATTGGCTGCTGTGTAGGAACAGTCTCATTGGCTGCTGTGTCTATCTATCTATCTATCTATCTATCTATCTATCTATCTATCTATCTATCTATCTATCTATCTATATGTCTCTATCACTATCTATCTATCTAGTGACTCTCAGGGCGGCGCGGCCCCCTTTTATACCCTTCCTGGACGATGAAGATGTTCCTGCACATGAAGATGTTCCTACACAGCAGCCATTGAGGATGTTCCTACACAGCAGCCAATGAAAATGTTCCTACACAGCAGCCAGATTGTGACATCACAGAGCATCCCTGTGATGTCACAATCTGGCTGCTGTGTAAGAACATTTTCATTGGCTGCTGTGTAGGAACATCCTCAATGGCTGCTATGTAGGAACATCTTCATTGGCTGCTGTCTAGGAACAGTCTCATTGGCTGCTGTGTCTATCTATCAATCTATCTATCTATCTATCTATCTATCTATCTATCTATCTATCTATCTATCTATCTATCTATCTATATGTCTCTATCTCTATCTATCTATCTAGTGACTCTCAGGGCGGCGCGGCCCCCTTTTATACCCTTCCTGGACGATGAAGATGTTCCTGCACATGAAGATGTTCCTACACAGCAGCCATTGAGGATGTTCCTACACAGCAGCCAATGAAAATGTTCCTACACAGCAGCCAGATTGTGACATCACAGAGCATCCCTGTGATGTCACAATCTGGCTGCTGTGTAGGAACATTTTCATTGGCTGCTGTGTAGGAACATCCTCAATGGCTGCTGTGTAGGAACATCTTCATTGGCTGCTGTGTAGGAACAGTCTCATTGGCTGCTGTGTCTATCTATCTATCTATCTATCTATCTATCTATCTATATGTCTCTATCTCTATCTATATATCTAGTGACTCTCAGGGCGGCGCGGCCCCCTTTTATACCCTTCCTGGACGATGAAGATGTTCCTGCACATGAAGATGTTCCTACACAGCAGCCATTGAGGATGTTCCTACACAGCAGCCAATGAAAATGTTCCTACACAGCAGCCAGATTGTGACATCACAGAGCATCCCTGTGATGTCACAATCTGGCTGCTGTGTAAGAACATTTTCATTGGCTGCTGTGTAGGAACATCCTCAATGGCTGATATGTAGGAACATCTTCATTGGCTGCTGTGTAGGAACAGTCTCATTGGCTGCTGTGTCTATCTATCAATCTATCAATCTATCTATCTATCTATCTATCTATCTATCTATCTATCTATCTATATGTCTCTATCTCTATCTATCTATCTAGTGACTCTCAGGGCGGCGCGGCCCCCTTTTATACCCTTCCTG
>NW_028175773.1:2295000-2340367 GCF_949987555.1 Borostomias antarcticus
CTACACAGCAGCCATTGAGGATGTTCCTACACAGCAGCCAATGAAAATGTTCCTACACAGCAGCCAGATTGTGACATCACAGAGCATCCCTCTGATGTCACAATCTGGCTGCTGTGTAGGAACATTTTCATTGGCTGCTGTGTAGGAACATCCTCAATGGCTGCTGTGTAGGAACATCTTAATTGGCTGCTGTGTAGGAACAGTCTCATTGGCTGCTGTGTCTATCTATCTATCTATCTATCTATCTATCTATCTATCTATCTATATGTCTCTATCTCTATCTATCTATCTAGTGACTCTCAGGGCGGCGCAGCCCCCTTTTATACCCTTCCTGGACGATGAAGATGTTCCTGCACATGAAGATGTTCCTACACAGCAGCCATTGAGGATGTTCCTACACAGCAGCCAATGAAAATGTTCCTACACAGCAGCCAGATTGTGACATCACAGAGCATCCCTGTGATGTCACAATCTGGCTGCTGTGTAGGAACAGTCTCATTGGCTGCTGTGTCTATCTATCTATCTATCTATCTATCTATCTATCTATCTATCTATCTATCCATCTATCTATCTATCTATCTATCTATCTATATGTCTCTATCTCTATCTATCTATCTAGTGACTCTCAGGGCGGCGCGGCCCCCTTTTATACCCTTCCTGGACGATGAAGATGTTCCTGCACATGAAGATGTTCCTACACAGCAGCCATTGAGGATGTTCCTACACAGCAGCCAATGAAAATGTTCCTACACAGCAGCCAGATTGTGACATCACAGAGCATCCCTGTGATGTCACAATCTGGCTGCTGTGTAGGAACATTTTCATTGGCTGATGTGTAGGAACATCCTCAATGGCTGCTGTGTAGGAACATCTTCATTGGCTGCTGTGTAGGAACAGTCTCATTGGCTGCTGTGTCTATCTATCTATCTATCTATCTATCTATCTATCCATCTATCTATATGTCTCTATCTCTATCTATCTATCTAGTGACTCTCAGGGCGGCGCGGCCCCCTTTTATACCCTTCCTGGACGATGAAGATGTTCCTGCACATGAAGATGTTCCTACACAGCAGCCATTGAGGATGTTCCTACACAGCAGCCAATGAAAATGTTCCTACACAGCAGCCAGATTGTGACATCACAGAGCATCCCTGTGATGTCACAATCTGGCTGCTGTGTAAGAACATTTTCATTGGCTGCTGTGTAGGAACATCCTCAATGGCTGCTGTGTAGGAACATCTTCATTGGCTGCTGTGTAGGAACAGTCTCATTGGCTGCTGTGTCTATCTATCTATCTATCTATCTATCTATCTATCTATCTATCTATCTATCTATCTATCTATCTATCTATCTATCTATCTATATGTCTCTATCTCTATCTATCTATCTAGTGACTCTCAGGGCGGCGCGGCCCCCTTTTATACCCTTCCTGGACGATGAAGATGTTCCTGCACATGAAGATGTTCCTACACAGCAGCCATTGAGGATGTTCCTACACAGCAGCCAATGAAAATGTTCCTACACAGCAGCCAGATTGTGACATCACAGAGCATCCCTGTGATGTCACAATCTGGCTGCTGTGTAAGAACATTTTCATTGGCTGCTGTGTAGGAACATCCTCAATGGCTGATATGTAGGAACATCTTCATTGGCTGCTGTGTAGGAACAGTCTCATTGGCTGCTGTGTCTATCTATCAATCTATCAATCTATCTATCTATCTATCTATCTATCTATCTATCTATCTATCTATCTATCTATCTATCTATCTATCTATCTATCTATCTATCTATATGTCTCTATCTCTATCTATCTATCTAGTGACTCTCAGGGCGGCGCGGCCCCCTTTTATACCCTTCCTGGACGATGAAGATGTTCCTGCACATGAAGATGTTCCTACACAGCAGCCATTGAGGATGTTCCTACACAGCAGCCAATGAAAATGTTCCTACACAGCAGCCAGATTGTGACATCACAGAGCATCCCTCTGATGTCACAATCTGGCTGCTGTGTAGGAACATTTTCATTGGCTGCTGTGTAGGAACATCCTCAATGGCTGCTGTGTAGGAACATCTTAATTGGCTGCTGTGTAGGAACAGTCTCATTGGCTGCTGTGTCTATCTATCTATCTATCTATCTATCTATCTATCTATCTATCTATCTATCTATCTATCTATATGTCTCTATCTCTATCTATCTATCTAGTGACTCTCAGGGCGGCGCAGCCCCCTTTTATACCCTTCCTGGACGATGAAGATGTTCCTGCACATGAAGATGTTCCTACACAGCAGCCATTGAGGATGTTCCTACACAGCAGCCAATGAAAATGTTCCTACACAGCAGCCAGATTGTGACATCACAGAGCATCCCTGTGATGTCACAATCTGGCTGCTGTGTAGGAACAGTCTCATTGGCTGCTGTGTCTATCTATCTATCTATCTATCTATCTATCTATCTATCTATCTATCCATCTATCTATCTATCTATCTATCTATCTATCCATCTATCTATCTATCTATCTATCTATCTATCTATCTATCTATCTATCTATCTATCTATCTATATGTCTCTATCTCTATCTATCTTTCTAGTGACTCTCAGGGCGGCGCGGCCCCCTTTTATACCCTTCCTGGACGATGAAGATGTTCCTGCACATGAAGATGTTCCTACACAGCAGCCAATGAGACTGTTCCTACACAGCAGCCAATGAAGATGTTCCTACATATCAGCCATTGAGGATGTTCCTACACAGCAGCCAATGAAAATGTTCCTACACAGCATCCAGATTGTGACATCACAGAGCATCCCTGTGATGTCACAATCTGGCTGCTGTGTAAGAACATTTTCATTGGCTGCTGTGTAGGAACATCCTCAATGGCTGATATGTAGGAACATCTTCATTGGCTGCTGTGTAGGAACAGTCTCATTGGCTGCTGTGTCTATCTATCAATCTATCAATCTATCAATCTATCTATCTATCTATCTATCTATCTATCTATCTATCTATCTATCTATCTATCTATCTATATGTCTCTATCTCTATCTATCTATCTAGTGACTCTCAGGGCGGCGCGGCCCCCTTTTATACCCTTCCTGGACGATGAAGATGTTCCTGCACATGAAGATGTTCCTACACAGCAGCCATTGAGGATGTTCCTACACAGCAGCCAATGAAAATGTTCCTACACAGCAGCCAGATTGTGACATCACAGAGCATCCCTGTGATGTCACAATCTGGCTGCTGTGTAGGAACATTTTCATTGGCTGCTGTGTAGGAACATCCTCAATGGCTGCTGTGTAGGAACATCTTCATTGGCTGCTGTGTAGGAACAGTCTCATTGGCTGCTGTGTCTATCTATCTATCTATCTATCTATCTATCTATCTATCTATCTATCTATCTATCTATCTATCTATCTATCTATATGTCTCTATCTCTATCTATCTATCTAGTGACTCTCAGGGCGGCGCGGCCCCCTTTTATACCCTTCCTGGACGATGAAGATGTTCCTGCACATGAAGATGTTCCTACACAGCAGCCATTGAGGATGTTCCTACACAGCAGCCAATGAAAATGTTCCTACACAGCAGCCAGATTGTGACATCACAGAGCATCCCTGTGATGTCACAATCTGGCTGCTGTGTAGGAACAGTCTCATTGGCTGCTGTGTCTATCTATCTATCTATCTATCTATCTATCTATCTATCTATCTATCTATCTATCTATCTATATGTCTCTATCTCTATCTATCTATCTAGTGACTCTCAGGGCGGCGCGGCCCCCTTTTATACCCTTCCTGGACGATGAAGATGTTCCTGCACATGAAGATGTTCCTACACAGCAGCCATTGAGGATGTTCCTACACAGCAGCCAATGAAAATGTTCCTACACAGCAGCCAGATTGTGACATCACAGAGCATCCCTGTGATGTCACAATCTGGCTGCTGTGTAAGAACATTTTCATTGGCTGCTGTGTAGGAACATCCTCAATGGCTGCTGTGTAGGAACATCTTCATTGGCTGCTGTGTAGGAACAGTCTCATTGGCTGCTGTGTCTATCTATCTATCTATCTATCTATCTATCTATCTATCTATCTATCTATCTATCTATCTATCTATCTATCTATCTATCTATCTATCTATCTATCTATATGTCTCTATCTCTATCTATCTATCTAGTGACTCTCAGGGCGGCGCGGCCCCCTTTTATACCCTTCCTGGACGATGAAGATGTTCCTGCACATGAAGATGTTCCTACACAGCAGCCATTGAGGATGTTCCTACACAGCAGCCAATGAAAATGTTCCTACACAGCAGCCAGATTGTGACATCACAGAGCATCCCTGTGATGTCACAATCTGGCTGCTGTGTAGGAACATTTTCATTGGCTGCTGTGTAGGAACATCCTCAATGGCTGCTGTGTAGGAACATCTTCATTGGCTGCTGTGTAGGAACAGTCTCATTGGCTGCTGTGTCTATCTATCTATCTATCTATCTATCTATCTATCTATATGTCTCTATCTCTATCTATCTATCTAGTGACTCTCAGGGCGGCGCGGCCCCCTTTTATACCCTTCCTGGACGATGAAGATGTTCCTGCACATGAAGATGTTCCTACACAGCAGCCATTGAGGATGTTCCTACACAGCAGCCAATGAAAATGTTCCTACACAGCAGCCAGATTGTGACATCACAGAGCATCCCTGTGATGTCACAATCTGGCTGCTGTGTAAGAACATTTTCATTGGCTGCTGTGTAGGAACATCCTCAATGGCTGCTGTGTAGGAACATCTTCATTGGCTGCTGTGTAGGAACAGTCTCATTGGCTGCTGTGTCTATCTATCTATCTATCTATCTATCTATCTATCTATCTATCTATCTATCTATCTATCTATCTATCTATATGTCTCTATCTCTATCTATCTATCTATCTAGTGACTCTCAGGGCGGCGCGGCCCCCTTTTATACCCTTCCTGGACGATGAAGATGTTCCTGCACATGAAGATGTTCCTACACAGCAGCCATTGAGGATGTTCCTACACAGCAGCCAATGAAAATGTTCCTACACAGCAGCCAGATTGTGACATCACAGAGCATCCCTGTGATGTCACAATCTGGCTGCTGTGTAGGAACATTTTCATTGGCTGCTGTGTAGGAACATCCTCAATGGCTGCTGTGTAGGAACATCTTCATTGGCTGCTGTGTAGGAACAGTCTCATTGGCTGCTGTGTCTATCTATCTATCTATCTATCTATCTATCTATCTATCTATCTATCTATCTATCTATCTATCTATCTATCTATCTATCTATCTATCTATCTATCTATCTATCTATCTATCTATATGTCTCTATCTCTATCTATCTATCTAGTGACTCTCAGGGCGGCCGTTTACCCGCGCTTCATTGAATTTCTTCACTTTGTCAATTTCTCAGCCGAGGCTGGACTTTGCCATTTTCCCACCTTAAGAGAGTCATTGTTACTCCCGCCGTTTACCCGCGCTTCATTGAATTTCTTCACTTTGTCAATTTCTCAGCCGAGGCTGGACTTTGCCATTTTCCCACCTTAAGAGAGTCATTGTTACTCCCGCCGTTTACCCGCGCTTCATTGAATTTCTTCACTTTGTCAATTTCTCAGCCGAGGCTGGACTTTGCCATTTCCCCACCTTAAGAGAGTCATTGTTACTCCCGCCGTTTACCCGCGCTTCATTGAATTTCTTCACTTTGTCAATTTCTCAGCCGAGGCTGGACTTTGCCATTTTCCCACCTTAAGAGAGTCATTGTTACTCCCGCCGTTTACCCGCGCTTCATTGAATTTCTTCACTTTGTCAATTTCTCAGCCGAGGCTGGACTTTGCCATTTTCCCACCTTAAGAGAGTCATTGTTACTCCCGCCGTTTACCCGCGCTTCATTGAATTTCTTCACTTTGTCAATTTCTCAGCCGAGGCTGGACTTTGCCATTTTCCCACCTTAAGAGAGTCATTGTTACTCCCGCCGTTTACCCGCGCTTCATTGAATTTCTTCACTTTGTCAATTTCTCAGCCGAGGCTGGACTTTGCCATTTTCCCACCTTAAGAGAGTCATTGTTACTCCCGCCGTTTACCCGCGCTTCATTGAATTTCTTCACTTTGTCAATTTCCCAGCCGAGGCTGGACTTTGCCATTTTCCCACCTTAAGAGAGTCATTGTTACTCCCGCCGTTTACCCGCGCTTCATTGAATTTCTTCACTTTGTCAATTTCTCAGCCGAGGCTGGACTTTGCCATTTTCCCACCTTAAGAGAGTCATTGTTACTCCCGCCGTTTACCCGCGCTTCATTGAATTTCTTCACTTTGTCAATTTCTCAGCCGAGGCTGGACTTTGCCATTTTCCCACCTTAAGAGAGTCATTGTTACTCCCGCATGGAAATTTGTGGCCCTGGTCATCCCTATAACTTGAAGACTTTGGAGCTCTTTCCTTCTCTCTCTCTCCCTCCAGACCTCTGCTGAAGGGGGGAGAATGCTCTCTCCTTCTCTCTCTCTCCCTCCATACCTCCAGCCCTCTGCTGAAGCGGGGAGAATGCTCTCTCCTTCTCTCTCTCTCCCTCCAGCCCTCTTCTGAAGGGGGGAGTATGCTCTCTCCTTCTCTCTCTCTCCCTCCAGACCTCTGCTGAAGGGGGGAGAATGCTATCTCCTTCTCTCTCTCTCCCTCCATACCTACAGCCCTCTTCTGAAGGGGGGAGAATGCTCTCTCCTTCTCTCTCTCTCCCTCCAGCCCTCTTCTGAAGGGGGGAGAATGCTCTCTCCTTCTCTCTCTCTCCCTCCAGCCCTCTTCTGAAGGGGGGAGAATGCTATCTCCTTCTCTCTCTCTCCCTCCATACCTCCAGCCCTCTTCTGAAGGGGGGAGAATGCTCTCTCCTTCTCTCTCTCTCCCTCCAGCCCTCTTCTGAAGGGGGGAGAATGCTCTCTCCTTCTCTCTCTCTCCCTCCAGCCCTCTTCTGAAGGGGGGAGAATGCTATCTCCTTCTCTCTCTCTCCCTCCATACCTCCAGCCCTCTTCTGAAGGGGGGAGAATGCTATCTCCTTCTCTCTCTCTCCCTCCATACCTCCAGCCTTCTTCTGAAGGGGGGAGAATGCTCTCTCCTTCTCTCTCTCTCCCTCCAGCCCTCCAGACCTCTGCTGAAGCGGGGAGAATGCTCTCTCCTTCTCTCTCTCTCCCTCCATACCTCCAGCCCTCTGCTGAAGGGGGGGGAATGCTCGCTCCGTTCCTGAGCCGGGGCACCATCTCGGGGTTGAGGACGCAGCCCCTCGGCCTCCTCGTCCATTCCCTCATTGGAACCCAGTCATTGAGACTCTGCCCAATTTATAACCCGCCGATACGTGTTCGAAATAGTACAGACCGCTTCTCAGATTTACCCGGAGCCCAAAAAAATCCCGGGAAGAGGCAGCCCGGGATTCCCGGGTGAGGTCCCGGGGAGACGATTCTCTCCCGCCTATGGGGATTAAAGCAGTGCTTTATTTTCGGTGGTGCGGTTCCTCCCATATGTCGTTCTGTGGGTCCCCTCCACCGGGACTTTGTCATTTTTGTCAATTTCTCAGCCGAGGCTGGACTTTGCCATTTTCCCACCTTAAGAGAGTCATTGTTACTCCCGCCGTTTACCCGCGCTTCATTGAATTTCTTCACTTTGTCAATTTCTCAGCCGAGGCTGGACTTTGCCATTTTCCCACCTTAAGAGAGTCATTGTTACTCCCGCCGTTTACCCGCGCTTCATTGAATTTCTTCACTTTGTCAATTTCTCAGCCGAGGCTGGACTTTGCCATTTTCCCACCTTAAGAGAGTCATTGTTACTCCCGCCGTTTACCCGCGCTTCATTGAATTTCTTCACTTTGTCAATTTCTCAGCCGAGGCTGGACTTTGCCATTTTCCCACCTTAAGAGAGTCATTGTTACTCCCGCCGTTTACCCGCGCTTCATTGAATTTCTTCACTTTGTCAATTTCTCAGCCGAGGCTGGACTTTGCCATTTTCCCACCTTAAGAGAGTCATTGTTACTCCCGCCGTTTACCCGCGCTTCATTGAATTTCTTCACTTTGTCAATTTCTCAGCCGAGGCTGGACTTTGCCATTTTCCCACCTTAAGAGAGTCATTGTTACTCCCGCCGTTTACCCGCGCTTCATTGAATTTCTTCACTTTGTCAATTTCTCAGCCGAGGCTGGACTTTGCCATTTTCCCACCTTAAGAGAGTCATTGTTACTCCCGCCGTTTACCCGCGCTTCATTGAATTTCTTCACTTTGTCAATTTCTCAGCCGAGGCTGGACTTTGCCATTTTCCCACCTTAAGAGAGTCATTGTTACTCCCGCCGTTTACCCGCGCTTCATTGAATTTCTTCACTTTGTCAATTTCTCAGCCGAGGCTGGACTTTGCCATTTTCCCACCTTAAGAGAGTCATTGTTACTCCCGCCGTTTACCCGCGCTTCATTGAATTTCTTCACTTTGTCAATTTCTCAGCCGAGGCTGGACTTTGCCATTTTCCCACCTTAAGAGAGTCATTGTTACTCCCGCCGTTTACCCGCGCTTCATTGAATTTCTTCACTTTGTCAATTTCTCAGCCGAGGCTGGACTTTGCCATTTTCCCACCTTAAGAGAGTCATTGTTACTCCCGCCGTTTAACCGCGCTTCATTGAATTTCTTCACTTTGTCAATTTCTCAGCCGAGGCTGGACTTTGCCATTTTCCCACCTTAAGAGAGTCATTGTTACTCCCGCCGTTTACCCGCGCTTCATTGAATTTCTTCACTTTGTCAATTTCTCAGCCGAGGCTGGACTTTGCCATTTTCCCACCTTAAGAGAGTCATTGTTACTCCCGCCGTTTACCCGCGCTTCATTGAATTTCTTCACTTTGTCAATTTCTCAGCCGAGGCTGGACTTTGCCATTTTCCCACCTTAAGAGAGTCATTGTTACTCCCGCCGTTTACCCGCGCTTCATTGAATTTCTTCACTTTGTCAATTTCTCAGCCGAGGCTGGACTTTGCCATTTTCCCACCTTAAGAGAGTCATTGTTACTCCCGCCGTTTACCCGCGCTTCATTGAATTTCTTCACTTTGTCAATTTCTCAGCCGAGGCTGGACTTTGCCATTTTCCCACCTTAAGAGAGTCATTGTTACTCCCGCCGTTTACCCGCGCTTCATTGAATTTCTTCACTTTGTCAATTTCTCAGCCGAGGCTGGACTTTGCCATTTTCCCACCTTAAGAGAGTCATTGTTACTCCCGCCGTTTACCCGCGCTTCATTGAATTTCTTCACTTTGTCAATTTCTCAGCCGAGGCTGGACTTTGCCATTTTCCCACCTTAAGAGAGTCATTGTTACTCCCGCCGTTTACCCGCGCTTCATTGAATTTCTTCACTTTGTCAATTTCTCAGCCGAGGCTGGACTTTGCCATTTTCCCACCTTAAGAGAGTCATTGTTACTCCCGCCGTTTACCCGCGCTTCATTGAATTTCTTCACTTTGTCAATTTCTCAGCCGAGGCTGGACTTTGCCATTTTCCCACCTTAAGAGAGTCATTGTTACTCCCGCCGTTTACCCGCGCTTCATTGAATTTCTTCACTTTGTCAATTTCTCAGCCGAGGCTGGACTTTGCCATTTTCCCACCTTAAGAGAGTCATTGTTACTCCCGCCGTTTACCCGCGCTTCATTGAATTTCTTCACTTTGTCAATTTCTCAGCCGAGGCTGGACTTTGCCATTTTCCCACCTTAAGAGAGTCATTGTTACTCCCGCCGTTTAACCGCGCTTCATTGAATTTCTTCACTTTGTCAATTTCTCAGCCGAGGCTGGACTTTGCCATTTTCCCACCTTAAGAGAGTCATTGTTACTCCCGCCGTTTACCCGCGCTTCATTGAATTTCTTCACTTTGTCAATTTCTCAGCCGAGGCTGGACTTTGCCATTTTCCCACCTTAAGAGAGTCATTGTTACTCCCGCCGTTTACCCGCGCTTCATTGAATTTCTTCACTTTGTCAATTTCTCAGCCGAGGCTGGACTTTGCCATTTTCCCACCTTAAGAGAGTCATTGTTACTCCCGCCGTTTACCCGCGCTTCATTGAATTTCTTCACTTTGTCAATTTCTCAGCCGAGGCTGGACTTTGCCATTTTCCCACCTTAAGAGAGTCATTGTTACTCCCGCCGTTTACCCGCGCTTCATTGAATTTCTTCACTTTGTCAATTTCTCAGCCGAGGCTGGACTTTGCCATTTTCCCACCTTAAGAGAGTCATTGTTACTCCCGCCGTTTACCCGCGCTTCATTGAATTTCTTCACTTTGTCAATTTCTCAGCCGAGGCTGGACTTTGCCATTTTCCCACCTTAAGAGAGTCATTGTTACTCCCGCCGTTTACCCGCGCTTCATTGAATTTCTTCACTTTGTCAATTTCTCAGCCGAGGCTGGACTTTGCCATTTTCCCACCTTAAGAGAGTCATTGTTACTCCCGCCGTTTACCCGCGCTTCATTGAATTTCTTCACTTTGTCAATTTCTCAGCCGAGGCTGGACTTTGCCATTTTCCCACCTTAAGAGAGTCATTGTTACTCCCGCCGTTTACCCGCGCTTCATTGAATTTCTTCACTTTGTCAATTTCTCAGCCGAGGCTGGACTTTGCCATTTTCCCACCTTAAGAGAGTCATTGTTACTCCCGCCGTTTACCCGCGCTTCATTGAATTTCTTCACTTTGTCAATTTCTCAGCCGAGGCTGGACTTTGCCATTTTCCCACCTTAAGAGAGTCATTGTTACTCCCGCCGTTTACCCGCGCTTCATTGAATTTCTTCACTTTGTCAATTTCTCAGCCGAGGCTGGACTTTGCCATTTTCCCACCTTAAGAGAGTCATTGTTACTCCCGCCGTTTACCCGCGCTTCATTGAATTTCTTCACTTTGTCAATTTCTCAGCCGAGGCTGGACTTTGCCATTTTCCCACCTTAAGAGAGTCATTGTTACTCCCGCCGTTTACCCGCGCTTCATTGAATTTCTTCACTTTGTCAATTTCTCAGCCGAGGCTGGACTTTGCCATTTTCCCACCTTAAGAGAGTCATTGTTACTCCCGCCGTTTACCCGCGCTTCATTGAATTTCTTCACTTTGTCAATTTCTCAGCCGAGGCTGGACTTTGCCATTTTCCCACCTTAAGAGAGTCATTGTTACTCCCGCCGTTTACCCGCGCTTCATTGAATTTCTTCACTTTGTCAATTTCTCAGCCGAGGCTGGACTTTGCCATTTTCCCACCTTAAGAGAGTCATTGTTACTCCCGCCGTTTACCCGCGCTTCATTGAATTTCTTCACTTTGTCAATTTCTCAGCCGAGGCTGGACTTTGCCATTTTCCCACCTTAAGAGAGTCATTGTTACTCCCGCCGTTTACCCGCGCTTCATTGAATTTCTTCACTTTGTCAATTTCTCAGCCGAGGCTGGACTTTGCCATTTTCCCACCTTAAGAGAGTCATTGTTACTCCCGCCGTTTACCCGCGCTTCATTGAATTTCTTCACTTTGTCAATTTCTCAGCCGAGGCTGGACTTTGCCATTTTCCCACCTTAAGAGAGTCATTGTTACTCCCGCCGTTTAACCGCGCTTCATTGAATTTCTTCACTTTGTCAATTTCTCAGCCGAGGCTGGACTTTGCCATTTTCCCACCTTAAGAGAGTCATTGTTACTCCCGCCGTTTACCCGCGCTTCATTGAATTTCTTCACTTTGTCAATTTCTCAGCCGAGGCTGGACTTTGCCATTTTCCCACCTTAAGAGAGTCATTGTTACTCCCGCCGTTTACCCGCGCTTCATTGAATTTCTTCACTTTGTCAATTTCTCAGCCGAGGCTGGACTTTGCCATTTTCCCACCTTAAGAGAGTCATTGTTACTCCCGCCGTTTACCCGCGCTTCATTGAATTTCTTCACTTTGTCAATTTCTCAGCCGAGGCTGGACTTTGCCATTTTCCCACCTTAAGAGAGTCATTGTTACTCCCGCCGTTTACCCGCGCTTCATTGAATTTCTTCACTTTGTCAATTTCTCAGCCGAGGCTGGACTTTGCCATTTTCCCACCTTAAGAGAGTCATTGTTACTCCCGCCGTTTACCCGCGCTTCATTGAATTTCTTCACTTTGTCAATTTCTCAGCCGAGGCTGGACTTTGCCATTTTCCCACCTTAAGAGAGTCATTGTTACTCCCGCCGTTTACCCGCGCTTCATTGAATTTCTTCACTTTGTCAATTTCTCAGCCGAGGCTGGACTTTGCCATTTTCCCACCTTAAGAGAGTCATTGTTACTCCCGCCGTTTACCCGCGCTTCATTGAATTTCTTCACTTTGTCAATTTCTCAGCCGAGGCTGGACTTTGCCATTTTCCCACCTTAAGAGAGTCATTGTTACTCCCGCCGTTTACCCGCGCTTCATTGAATTTCTTCACTTTGTCAATTTCTCAGCCGAGGCTGGACTTTGCCATTTTCCCACCTTAAGGGGAGACACGGTAGGTGAAAACATCGTTTTTCAACGCCCTGGTCAAATTTGAGATTTTGTGCTAGTTTGCTTCCATAACATGTCTTCTTTCATACTAGTGGAAATAAAACATCAAAAATACGCATTTAGATGTTTATTTTACTTCATTTAGTCTGTTTGCGTCTGTAGATTCTTCCTAAAATCACCAAAAGTTAGCCTTTTTTCGGAACGTCTCGCAGCGTTTCTTTTCGTCTGGATCCGGTCATCCGGGTATCGTTTTAAAGATCTGGCTCTCGTGCACAATGTTATCGCAACCAAACCTGATAGTTTCATTTGTATCAGCAACCAATCGTGGAAATACAAAGGCGGGTTTGATGCTAACCGTGAAATCTCATTGGCTGTTGTTGATTTCTGAGAACGTGATTGGTTCAGCGCGTCATGTGACACGTTTCCACTTCCTTATATCTAATCCAAACAATGCCGTCTGTAAAGCGTTCTAAATGTAATAAGCAACAACGACAACAGTGTTTGCCCGCAAGGTTGAACAGAAAACATGAGAAACTAAATGGAAATGTTTACATTTATGAGATATAAAGTGCCTATTCGCGCAAGTTGTCATTAGCCGGTGCTAGCATGTCCAGTCAGCAGCAGGGAGATGAGGCTAGCGTTAGCATGTCCAGTGAGCAGCAGAGAGATGCGGCGCGTTTGAATGAGCTGATAACTGGGTTGATTTGTCCTAATTGTGCAGGGACTGGTATTAAAATTAACATAGATCCTCAGAATAGTGGGTTCTGTAGTACTTTGCTCTTAGAGTGCAGTCTTTGTGAGAAATGGCTATCGCAAAAGTGTCTACACATCGACTCGGCTTCATGATACAACTAGGAATGATGTTGCATTTGATGTCAATGTGAGGATGGTCCTCTTAGCGCACGAGTTAGGGTTGGGGTATGCAGCTCTCCAAAAGATTAGTAAAGTGTTGGATCCCAGGGCTTCATCTGAAAACGTATCAGGAACATGACAAGAGGGTGACAGGTAGGCTATTGAAACGTGTTCCCTCTCTCTCTAGCCAATATCAGAAGCCTATACATATGCACAGTAGTCTCTCTACCTGTGGCATATCTACATGCATCCATAAACTGACCAAATAAACTGTTTTAATTTCAGTTGCTGAAATAGAGAGAGGTATGGAGTCCTTTCACAGAAGCAGAGAGCAGATTAGGCAGGCATATGCAGATGTGGACCCAGAGGTAGGTAAGCTGACTGCCAATAAATGCAAAATGTTACAAAATTATTACAGTTATTGAGAATTATTACAATAATTCTCAATAACCAGCGTTCAGTGGACAACATGAAGGCGGCAATATGGGGTAGTCCGCTTCACTGATGACAACCCCATGCGCACCAGGAACATATTGTGGTTTTAGGACAGTTTTGGGGACTGCAGCTGAGTGGGTTCTACAGACCAGCTGCTTAGAACAGTTTTGTGAACTGCAGCTGAGTGGGTTCTACAAACCAGCTGCCTAGAACAGTTTTGTTGATAGCTAGTGTGGTGCCATCTGAGGAGTGACTCTGTAGACCTATGACGGCGTAGCTTGATGTCTCCTATGGTGTTGCTTTTAACGATGGTTATATCACTTGTTTGTTTGGCAATCTATATTTAGCTTCTATTGGTGTTTACCCTGCATTGTTTACCACATCTTGTCCTGTGTATTTATGAATCAGCTTACTCTTCATGTTCATTCATTCATTCATTCATGTTTTCTCCATGTAAAACGCTTAAAAAAACACAAAAAGCTAGATAATCTGTTTTCTCATGCATGTCCTCGTCAAATGTGTCTATCTTTGTCCATGATCTGTTTAACAAAATAATACAAGCTTTCTAAAAGGGAATGTTCTCTTCCCTACTAACATTGTCTCGTCTCTAGTCTCGTCTTACTAACATCCCACTCGTGGGCTGTACCTTGACGTGGTGAGTGGGCTTCCAACTAAACAGGTCTTACTTCTCTATACAAAATGTCTACTCCTGGACTATTTTGAATCCACAACATGCTGTGTTATTCAGTTTTCAGTTTCTATGTGTTTTCAGATGTTGTGTAATGTTGTTACTAATGATGTGATTGGATATTGTGTTTGTAAATATTGGTTTACAATGCAAATGTATGGTTTTTTACAATACAAATTTTCAAAGCCCGTTTTCTCAAAATGAGTTATTTCTCATCTTAGGGACATCAAAACCACCACTTGAGTAGCACCTACATACACCTAACTTTCCAGTTTTGTTCCAATCCATATTCTGAGAGTTTGTCCAAGGGGGATTTTTTAAATTTCATTCATAGCCTGATTTATATAACAGTTTATCCCTAAAACATGGCGAAAATTGGTCTTTTTATGACTGTTGACAGTATTTTCTGATTTCTGAAGTGAAGAAAAGAGATATCAAAAATCCCCCTTGGACAAAGTTTGAATAGGGATATGTGAACAAAATGAAACAAGAATTTTGAATCTGGCTTGAACCAGTTAAAAAAATTGATTTCCTGAAATTATGCAAATTAGCGCATATTTAGCACATATAATGCCTAATTTGCATATGTATCCATTAGATTTCAGAAAACTTGTAATACAAAAAAGATGCTCCTTAATGTACCTAACCAACTGGGGGAGTTTGATGGTGATACCTATTAAGGATTTTTTTTTTCCTATTCACCTGGGGTGTCTCCCCTTAAGAGAGTCATTGTTACTCCCGCCGTTTACCCGCGCTTCATTGAATTTCTTCACTTTGTCAATTTCTCAGCCGAGGCTGGACTTTGCCATTTTCCCACCTTAAGAGAGTCATTGTTACTCCCGCCGTTTACCCGCGCTTCATTGAATTTCTTCACTTTGTCAATTTCTCAGCCGAGGCTGGACTTTGCCATTTTCCCACCTTAAGAGAGTCATTGTTACTCCCGCCGTTTACCCGCGCTTCATTGAATTTCTTCACTTTGTCAATTTCTCAGCCGAGGCTGGACTTTGCCATTTTCCCACCTTAAGAGAGTCATTGTTACTCCCGCCGTTTACCCGCGCTTCATTGAATTTCTTCACTTTGTCAATTTCTCAGCCGAGGCTGGACTTTGCCATTTTCCCACCTTAAGAGAGTCATTGTTACTCCCGCCGTTTACCCGCGCTTCATTGAATTTCTTCACTTTGTCAATTTCTCAGCCGAGGCTGGACTTTGCCATTTTCCCACCTTAAGAGAGTCATTGTTACTCCCGCCGTTTACCCGCGCTTCATTGAATTTCTTCACTTTGTCAATTTCTCAGCCGAGGCTGGACTTTGCCATTTTCCCACCTTAAGAGAGTCATTGTTACTCCCGCCGTTTACCCGCGCTTCATTGAATTTCTTCACTTTGTCAATTTCTCAGCCGAGGCTGGACTTTGCCATTTTCCCACCTTAAGAGAGTCATTGTTACTCCCGCCGTTTACCCGCGCTTCATTGAATTTCTTCACTTTGTCAATTTCTCAGCCGAGGCTGGACTTTGCCATTTTCCCACCTTAAGAGAGTCATTGTTACTCCCGCCGTTTACCCGCGCTTCATTGAATTTCTTCACTTTGTCAATTTCTCAGCCGAGGCTGGACTTTGCCATTTTCCCACCTTAAGAGAGTCATTGTTACTCCCGCCGTTTACCCGCGCTTCATTGAATTTCTTCACTTTGTCAATTTCTCAGCCGAGGCTGGACTTTGCCATTTTCCCACCTTAAGAGAGTCATTGTTACTCCCGCCGTTTAACCGCGCTTCATTGAATTTCTTCACTTTGTCAATTTCTCAGCCGAGGCTGGACTTTGCCATTTTCCCACCTTAAGAGAGTCATTGTTACTCCCGCCGTTTACCCGCGCTTCATTGAATTTCTTCACTTTGTCAATTTCTCAGCCGAGGCTGGACTTTGCCATTTTCCCACCTTAAGAGAGTCATTGTTACTCCCGCCGTTTACCCGCGCTTCATTGAATTTCTTCACTTTGTCAATTTCTCAGCCGAGGCTGGACTTTGCCATTTTCCCACCTTAAGAGAGTCATTGTTACTCCCGCCGTTTACCCGCGCTTCATTGAATTTCTTCACTTTGTCAATTTCTCAGCCGAGGCTGGACTTTGCCATTTTCCCACCTTAAGAGAGTCATTGTTACTCCCGCCGTTTACCCGCGCTTCATTGAATTTCTTCACTTTGTCAATTTCTCAGCCGAGGCTGGACTTTGCCATTTTCCCACCTTAAGAGAGTCATTGTTACTCCCGCCGTTTACCCGCGCTTCATTGAATTTCTTCACTTTGTCAATTTCTCAGCCGAGGCTGGACTTTGCCATTTTCCCACCTTAAGAGAGTCATTGTTACTCCCGCCGTTTACCCGCGCTTCATTGAATTTCTTCACTTTGTCAATTTCTCAGCCGAGGCTGGACTTTGCCATTTTCCCACCTTAAGAGAGTCATTGTTACTCCCGCCGTTTACCCGCGCTTCATTGAATTTCTTCACTTTGTCAATTTCTCAGCCGAGGCTGGACTTTGCCATTTTCCCACCTTAAGAGAGTCATTGTTACTCCCGCCGTTTACCCGCGCTTCATTGAATTTCTTCACTTTGTCAATTTCTCAGCCGAGGCTGGACTTTGCCATTTTCCCACCTTAAGAGAGTCATTGTTACTCCCGCCGTTTACCCGCGCTTCATTGAATTTCTTCACTTTGTCAATTTCTCAGCCGAGGCTGGACTTTGCCATTTTCCCACCTTAAGAGAGTCATTGTTACTCCCGCCGTTTACCCGCGCTTCATTGAATTTCTTCACTTTGTCAATTTCTCAGCCGAGGCTGGACTTTGCCATTTTCCCACCTTAAGAGAGTCATTGTTACTCCCGCCGTTTACCCGCGCTTCATTGAATTTCTTCACTTTGTCAATTTCTCAGCCGAGGCTGGACTTTGCCATTTTCCCACCTTAAGAGAGTCATTGTTACTCCCGCCGTTTACCCGCGCTTCATTGAATTTCTTCACTTTGTCAATTTCTCAGCCGAGGCTGGACTTTGCCATTTTCCCACCTTAAGAGAGTCATTGTTACTCCCGCCGTTTACCCGCGCTTCATTGAATTTCTTCACTTTGTCAATTTCTCAGCCGAGGCTGGACTTTGCCATTTTCCCACCTTAAGAGAGTCATTGTTACTCCCGCCGTTTACCCGCGCTTCATTGAATTTCTTCACTTTGTCAATTTCTCAGCCGAGGCTGGACTTTGCCATTTTCCCACCTTAAGAGAGTCATTGTTACTCCCGCCGTTTACCCGCGCTTCATTGAATTTCTTCACTTTGTCAATTTCTCAGCCGAGGCTGGACTTTGCCATTTTCCCACCTTAAGAGAGTCATTGTTACTCCCGCCGTTTACCCGCGCTTCATTGAATTTCTTCACTTTGTCAATTTCTCAGCCGAGGCTGGACTTTGCCATTTTCCCACCTTAAGAGAGTCATTGTTACTCCCGCCGTTTACCCGCGCTTCATTGAATTTCTTCACTTTGTCAATTTCTCAGCCGAGGCTGGACTTTGCCATTTTCCCACCTTAAGAGAGTCATTGTTACTCCCGCCGTTTACCCGCGCTTCATTGAATTTCTTCACTTTGTCAATTTCTCAGCCGAGGCTGGACTTTGCCATTTTCCCACCTTAAGAGAGTCATTGTTACTCCCGCCGTTTACCCGCGCTTCATTGAATTTCTTCACTTTGTCAATTTCTCAGCCGAGGCTGGACTTTGCCATTTTCCCACCTTAAGAGAGTCATTGTTACTCCCGCCGTTTACCCGCGCTTCATTGAATTTCTTCACTTTGTCAAT
This sequence comes from Borostomias antarcticus, assembly GCF_949987555.1. Classification (NCBI taxonomy): domain Eukaryota; kingdom Metazoa; phylum Chordata; class Actinopteri; order Stomiiformes; family Stomiidae; genus Borostomias; species Borostomias antarcticus. The sequence goes on from NW_028175773.1 coordinate 2,313,244, forward strand.
TTCTCAGCCGAGGCTGGACTTTGCCATTTTCCCACCTTAAGAGAGTCATTGTTACTCCCGCCGTTTACCCGCGCTTCATTGAATTTCTTCACTTTGTCAATTTCTCAGCCGAGGCTGGACTTTGCCATTTTCCCACCTTAAGAGAGTCATTGTTACTCCCGCCGTTTACCCGCGCTTCATTGAATTTCTTCACTTTGTCAATTTCTCAGCCGAGGCTGGACTTTGCCATTTTCCCACCTTAAGAGAGTCATTGTTACTCCCGCCGTTTACCCGCGCTTCATTGAATTTCTTCACTTTGTCAATTTCTCAGCCGAGGCTGGACTTTGCCATTTTCCCACCTTAAGAGAGTCATTGTTACTCCCGCCGTTTACCCGCGCTTCATTGAATTTCTTCACTTTGTCAATTTCTCAGCCGAGGCTGGACTTTGCCATTTTCCCACCTTAAGAGAGTCATTGTTACTCCCGCCGTTTACCCGCGCTTCATTGAATTTCTTCACTTTGTCAATTTCTCAGCCGAGGCTGGACTTTGCCATTTTCCCACCTTAAGAGAGTCATTGTTACTCCCGCCGTTTACCCGCGCTTCATTGAATTTCTTCACTTTGTCAATTTCTCAGCCGAGGCTGGACTTTGCCATTTTCCCACCTTAAGAGAGTCATTGTTACTCCCGCCGTTTACCCGCGCTTCATTGAATTTCTTCACTTTGTCAATTTCTCAGCCGAGGCTGGACTTTGCCATTTTCCCACCTTAAGAGAGTCATTGTTACTCCCGCCGTTTACCCGCGCTTCATTGAATTTCTTCACTTTGTCAATTTCTCAGCCGAGGCTGGACTTTGCCATTTTCCCACCTTAAGAGAGTCATTGTTACTCCCGCCGTTTACCCGCGCTTCATTGAATTTCTTCACTTTGTCAATTTCTCAGCCGAGGCTGGACTTTGCCATTTTCCCACCTTAAGAGAGTCATTGTTACTCCCGCCGTTTACCCGCGCTTCATTGAATTTCTTCACTTTGTCAATTTCTCAGCCGAGGCTGGACTTTGCCATTTTCCCACCTTAAGAGAGTCATTGTTACTCCCGCCGTTTACCCGCGCTTCATTGAATTTCTTCACTTTGTCAATTTCTCAGCCGAGGCTGGACTTTGCCATTTTCCCACCTTAAGAGAGTCATTGTTACTCCCGCCGTTTACCCGCGCTTCATTGAATTTCTTCACTTTGTCAATTTCTCAGCCGAGGCTGGACTTTGCCATTTTCCCACCTTAAGAGAGTCATTGTTACTCCCGCCGTTTAACCGCGCTTCATTGAATTTCTTCACTTTGTCAATTTCTCAGCCGAGGCTGGACTTTGCCATTTTCCCACCTTAAGAGAGTCATTGTTACTCCCGCCGTTTACCCGCGCTTCATTGAATTTCTTCACTTTGTCAATTTCTCAGCCGAGGCTGGACTTTGCCATTTTCCCACCTTAAGAGAGTCATTGTTACTCCCGCCGTTTACCCGCGCTTCATTGAATTTCTTCACTTTGTCAATTTCTCAGCCGAGGCTGGACTTTGCCATTTTCCCACCTTAAGAGAGTCATTGTTACTCCCGCCGTTTACCCGCGCTTCATTGAATTTCTTCACTTTGTCAATTTCTCAGCCGAGGCTGGACTTTGCCATTTTCCCACCTTAAGAGAGTCATTGTTACTCCCGCCGTTTACCCGCGCTTCATTGAATTTCTTCACTTTGTCAATTTCTCAGCCGAGGCTGGACTTTGCCATTTTCCCACCTTAAGAGAGTCATTGTTACTCCCGCCGTTTACCCGCGCTTCATTGAATTTCTTCACTTTGTCAATTTCTCAGCCGAGGCTGGACTTTGCCATTTTCCCACCTTAAGAGAGTCATTGTTACTCCCGCCGTTTACCCGCGCTTCATTGAATTTCTTCACTTTGTCAATTTCTCAGCCGAGGCTGGACTTTGCCATTTTCCCACCTTAAGAGAGTCATTGTTACTCCCGCCGTTTACCCGCGCTTCATTGAATTTCTTCACTTTGTCAATTTCTCAGCCGAGGCTGGACTTTGCCATTTTCCCACCTTAAGAGAGTCATTGTTACTCCCGCCGTTTACCCGCGCTTCATTGAATTTCTTCACTTTGTCAATTTCTCAGCCGAGGCTGGACTTTGCCATTTTCCCACCTTAAGAGAGTCATTGTTACTCCCGCCGTTTACCCGCGCTTCATTGAATTTCTTCACTTTGTCAATTTCTCAGCCGAGGCTGGACTTTGCCATTTTCCCACCTTAAGAGAGTCATTGTTACTCCCGCCGTTTACCCGCGCTTCATTGAATTTCTTCACTTTGTCAATTTCTCAGCCGAGGCTGGACTTTGCCATTTTCCCACCTTAAGAGAGTCATTGTTACTCCCGCCGTTTAACCGCGCTTCATTGAATTTCTTCACTTTGTCAATTTCTCAGCCGAGGCTGGACTTTGCCATTTTCCCATCTTAAGAGAGTCATTGTTACTCCCGCCGTTTACCCGCGCTTCATTGAATTTCTTCACTTTGTCAATTTCTCAGCCGAGGCTGGACTTTGCCATTTTCCCACCTTAAGAGAGTCATTGTTACTCCCGCCGTTTACCCGCGCTTCATTGAATTTCTTCACTTTGTCAATTTCTCAGCCGAGGCTGGACTTTGCCATTTTCCCACCTTAAGAGAGTCATTGTTACTCCCGCCGTTTACCCGCGCTTCATTGAATTTCTTCACTTTGTCAATTTCTCAGCCGAGGCTGGACTTTGCCATTTTCCCACCTTAAGAGAGTCATTGTTACTCCCGCCGTTTACCCGCGCTTCATTGAATTTCTTCACTTTGTCAATTTCTCAGCCGAGGCTGGACTTTGCCATTTTCCCACCTTAAGAGAGTCATTGTTACTCCCGCCGTTTACCCGCGCTTCATTGAATTTCTTCACTTTGTCAATTTCTCAGCCGAGGCTGGACTTTGCCATTTTCCCACCTTAAGAGAGTCATTGTTACTCCCGCCGTTTACCCGCGCTTCATTGAATTTCTTCACTTTGTCAATTTCTCAGCCGAGGCTGGACTTTGCCATTTTCCCACCTTAAGAGAGTCATTGTTACTCCCGCCGTTTACCCGCGCTTCATTGAATTTCTTCACTTTGTCAATTTCTCAGCCGAGGCTGGACTTTGCCATTTTCCCACCTTAAGAGAGTCATTGTTACTCCCGCCGTTTACCCGCGCTTCATTGAATTTCTTCACTTTGTCAATTTCTCAGCCGAGGCTGGACTTTGCCATTTTCCCACCTTAAGAGAGTCATTGTTACTCCCGCCGTTACCCGCGCTTCATTGAATTTCTTCACTTTGTCAATTTCTCAGCCGAGGCTGGACTTTGCCATTTTCCCACCTTAAGAGAGTCATTGTTACTCCCGCCGTTTACCCGCGCTTCATTGAATTTCTTCACTTTGTCAATTTCTCAGCCGAGGCTGGACTTTGCCATTTTCCCACCTTAAGAGAGTCATTGTTACTCCCGCCGTTTACCCGCGCTTCATTGAATTTCTTCACTTTGTCAATTTCTCAGCCGAGGCTGGACTTTGCCATTTTCCCACCTTAAGAGAGTCATTGTTACTCCCGCCGTTTACCCGCGCTTCATTGAATTTCTTCACTTTGTCAATTTCTCAGCCGAGGCTGGACTTTGCCATTTTCCCACCTTAAGAGAGTCATTGTTACTCCCGCCGTTTACCCGCGCTTCATTGAATTTCTTCACTTTGTCAATTTCTCAGCCGAGGCTGGACTTTGCCATTTTCCCACCTTAAGAGAGTCATTGTTACTCCCGCCGTTTACCCGCGCTTCATTGAATTTCTTCACTTTGTCAATTTCTCAGCCGAGGCTGGACTTTGCCATTTTCCCACCTTAAGAGAGTCATTGTTACTCCCGCCGTTTACCCGCGCTTCATTGAATTTCTTCACTTTGTCAATTTCTCAGCCGAGGCTGGACTTTGCCATTTTCCCACCTTAAGAGAGTCATTGTTACTCCCGCCGTTTACCCGCGCTTCATTGAATTTCTTCACTTTGTCAATTTCTCAGCCGAGGCTGGACTTTGCCATTTTCCCACCTTAAGAGAGTCATTGTTACTCCCGCCGTTTACCCGCGCTTCATTGAATTTCTTCACTTTGTCAATTTCTCAGCCGAGGCTGGACTTTGCCATTTTCCCACCTTAAGAGAGTCATTGTTACTCCCGCCGTTTACCCGCGCTTCATTGAATTTCTTCACTTTGTCAATTTCTCAGCCGAAGCTGGACTTTGCCATTTTCCCACCTTAAGAGAGTCATTGTTACTCCCGCCGTTTACCCGCGCTTCATTGAATTTCTTCACTTTGTCAATTTCTCAGCCGAGGCTGGACTTTGCCATTTTCCCACCTTAAGAGAGTCATTGTTACTCCCGCATGGAAATTTGTGGCCCTGGTCATCCCTATAACTTGAAGACTTTGGAGCTCTTTCCTTCTCTCTCTCTCCCTCCAGACCTCTGCTGAAGGGGGGAGAATGCTCTCTCCTTCTCTCTCTCTCCCTCCATACCTACAGCCCTCTTCTGAAGGGGGGAGAATGCTCTCTCCTTCTCTCTCTCTCCCTCCAGCCCTCTTCTGAAGGGGGGAGAATGCTCTCTCCTTCTCTCTCTCTCCCTCCAGCCCTCTTCTGAAGGGGGGAGAATGCTATCTCCTTCTCTCTCTCTCCCTCCATACCTCCAGCCCTCTTCTGAAGGGGGGAGAATGCTCTCTCCTTCTCTCTCTCTCCCTCCAGCCCTCTTCTGAAGGGGGGAGAATGCTCTCTCCTTCTCTCTCTCTCCCTCCAGCCCTCTTCTGAAGGGGGGAGAATGCTATCTCCTTCTCTCTCTCTCCCTCCATACCTCCAGCCCTCTTCTGAAGGGGGGAGAATGCTATCTCCTTCTCTCTCTCTCCCTCCATACCTCCAGCCTTCTTCTGAAGGGGGGAGAATGCTCTCTCCTTCTCTCTCTCTCCCTCCAGCCCTCCAGACCTCTGCTGAAGCGGGGAGAATGCTCTCTCCTTCTCTCTCTCTCCCTCCATACCTCCAGCCCTCTGCTGAAGGGGGGGGAATGCTCGCTCCGTTCCTGAGCCGGGGCACCATCTCGGGGTTGAGGACGCAGCCCCTCGGCCTCCTCGTCCATTCCCTCATTGGAACCCAGTCATTGAGACTCTGCCCAATTTATAACCCGCCGATACGTGTTCGAAATAGTACAGACCGCTTCTCAGATTTACCCGGAGCCCAAAAAAATCCCGGGAAGAGGCAGCCCGGGATTCCCGGGTGAGGTCCCGGGGAGACGATTCTCTCCCGCCTATGGGGATTAAAGCAGTGCTTTATTTTCGGTGGTGCGGTTCCTCCCATATGTCGTTCTGTGGGTCCCCTCCACCGGGACTTTGTCATTTTTGTCAATTTCTCAGCCGAGGCTGGACTTTGCCATTTTCCCACCTTAAGAGAGTCATTGTTACTCCCGCCGTTTACCCGCGCTTCATTGAATTTCTTCACTTTGTCAATTTCTCAGCCGAGGCTGGACTTTGCCATTTTCCCACCTTAAGAGAGTCATTGTTACTCCCGCCGTTTACCCGCGCTTCATTGAATTTCTTCACTTTGTCAATTTCTCAGCCGAGGCTGGACTTTGCCATTTTCCCACCTTAAGAGAGTCATTGTTACTCCCGCCGTTTACCCGCGCTTCATTGAATTTCTTCACTTTGTCAATTTCTCAGCCGAGGCTGGACTTTGCCATTTTCCCACCTTAAGAGAGTCATTGTTACTCCCGCCGTTTACCCGCGCTTCATTGAATTTCTTCACTTTGTCAATTTCTCAGCCGAGGCTGGACTTTGCCATTTTCCCACCTTAAGAGAGTCATTGTTACTCCCGCCGTTTACCCGCGCTTCATTGAATTTCTTCACTTTGTCAATTTCTCAGCCGAGGCTGGACTTTGCCATTTTCCCACCTTAAGAGAGTCATTGTTACTCCCGCCGTTTACCCGCGCTTCATTGAATTTCTTCACTTTGTCAATTTCTCAGCCGAGGCTGGACTTTGCCATTTTCCCACCTTAAGAGAGTCATTGTTACTCCCGCCGTTTACCCGCGCTTCATTGAATTTCTTCACTTTGTCAATTTCTCAGCCGAGGCTGGACTTTGCCATTTTCCCACCTTAAGAGAGTCATTGTTACTCCCGCCGTTTACCCGCGCTTCATTGAATTTCTTCACTTTGTCAATTTCTCAGCCGAGGCTGGACTTTGCCATTTTCCCACCTTAAGAGAGTCATTGTTACTCCCGCATGGAAATTTGTGGCCCTGGTCATCCCTATAACTTGAAGACTTTGGAGCTCTTTCCTTCTCTCTCTCTCCCTCCAGACCTCTGCTGAAGGGGGGAGAATGCTCTCTCCTTCTCTCTCTCTCCCTCCATACCTCCAGCCCTCTGCTGAAGCGGGGAGAATGCTCTCTCCTTCTCTCTCTCTCCCTCCAGCCCTCTTCTGAAGGGGGGAGAATGCTCTCTCCTTCTCTCTCTCTCCCTCCAGACCTCTGCTGAAGGGGGGAGAATGCTATCTCCTTCTCTCTCTCTCCCTCCATACCTACAGCCCTCTTCTGAAGGGGGGAGAATGCTCTCTCCTTCTCTCTCTCTCTCCCTCCAGCCCTCTTCTGAAGGGGGGAGAATGCTCTCTCCTTCTCTCTCTCTCCCTCCAGCCCTCTTCTGAAGGGGGGAGAATGCTATCTCCTTCTCTCTCTCTCCCTCCATACCTCCAGCCCTCTTCCGAAGGGGGGAGAATGCTCTCTCCTTCTCTCTCTCTCCCTCCAGCCCTCTTCTGAAGGGGGGAGAATGCTCTCTCCTTCTCTCTCTCTCCCTCCAGCCCTCTTCTGAAGGGGGGAGAATGCTATCTCCTTCTCTCTCTCTCCCTCCATACCTCCAGCCCTCTTCTGAAGGGGGGAGAATGCTATCTCCTTCTCTCTCTCTCCCTCCATACCTCCAGCCTTCTTCTGAAGGGGGGAGAATGCTCTCTCCTTCTCTCTCTCTCCCTCCAGCCCTCCAGACCTCTGCTGAAGCGGGGAGAATGCTCTCTCCTTCTCTCTCTCTCCCTCCATACCTCCAGCCCTCTGCTGAAGGGGGGGGAATGCTCGCTCCGTTCCTGAGCCGGGGCACCATCTCGGGGTTGAGGACGCAGCCCCTCGGCCTCCTCGTCCATTCCCTCATTGGAACCCAGTCATTGAGACTCTGCCCAATTTATAACCCGCCGATACGTGTTCGAAATAGTACAGACCGCTTCTCAGATTTACCCGGAGCCCAAAAAAATCCCGGGAAGAGGCAGCCCGGGATTCCCGGGTGAGGTCCCGGGGAGACGATTCTCTCCCGCCTATGGGGATTAAAGCAGTGCTTTATTTTCGGTGGTGCGGTTCCTCCCATATGTCGTTCTGTGGGTCCCCTCCACCGGGACTTTGTCATTTTTGTCAATTTCTCAGCCGAGGCTGGACTTTGCCATTTTCCCACCTTAAGAGAGTCATTGTTACTCCCGCCGTTTACCCGCGCTTCATTGAATTTCTTCACTTTGTCAATTTCTCAGCCGAGGCTGGACTTTGCCATTTTCCCACCTTAAGAGAGTCATTGTTACTCCCGCCGTTTACCCGCGCTTCATTGAATTTCTTCACTTTGTCAATTTCTCAGCCGAGGCTGGACTTTGCCATTTTCCCACCTTAAGAGAGTCATTGTTACTCCCGCCGTTTACCCGCGCTTCATTGAATTTCTTCACTTTGTCAATTTCTCAGCCGAGGCTGGACTTTGCCATTTTCCCACCTTAAGAGAGTCATTGTTACTCACGCCGTTTACCCGCGCTTCATTGAATTTCTTCACTTTGTCAATTTCTCAGCCGAGGCTGGACTTTGCCATTTTCCCACCTTAAGAGAGTCATTGTTACTCCCGCCGTTTACCCGCGCTTCATTGAATTTCTTCACTTTGTCAATTTCTCAGCCGAGGCTGGACTTTGCCATTTTCCCACCTTAAGAGAGTCATTGTTACTCCCGCCGTTTACCCGCGCTTCATTGAATTTCTTCACTTTGTCAATTTCTCAGCCGAGGCTGGACTTTGCCATTTTCCCACCTTAAGAGAGTCATTGTTACTCCCGCCGTTTACCCGCGCTTCATTGAATTTCTTCACTTTGTCAATTTCTCAGCCGAGGCTGGACTTTGCCATTTTCCCACCTTAAGAGAGTCATTGTTACTCCCGCCGTTTTCCCGCGCTTCATTGAATTTCTTCACTTTGTCAATTTCTCAGCCGAGGCTGGACTTTGCCATTTTCCCACCTTAAGAGAGTCATTGTTACTCCCGCCGTTTACCCGCGCTTCATTGAATTTCTTCACTTTGTCAATTTCTCAGCCGAGGCTGGACTTTGCCATTTTCCCACCTTAAGAGAGTCATTGTTACTCCCGCCGTTTAACCGCGCTTCATTGAATTTCTTCACTTTGTCAATTTCTCAGCCGAGGCTGGACTTTGCCATTTTCCCACCTTAAGAGAGTCATTGTTACTCCCGCCGTTTACCCGCGCTTCATTGAATTTCTTCACTTTGTCAATTTCTCAGCCGAGGCTGGACTTTGCCATTTTCCCACCTTAAGAGAGTCATTGTTACTCCCGCCGTTTACCCGCGCTTCATTGAATTTCTTCACTTTGTCAATTTCTCAGCCGAGGCTGGACTTTGCCATTTTCCCACCTTAAGAGAGTCATTGTTACTCCCGCCGTTTACCCGCGCTTCATTGAATTTCTTCACTTTGTCAATTTCTCAGCCGAGGCTGGACTTTGCCATTTTCCCACCTTAAGAGAGTCATTGTTACTCCCGCCGTTTACCCGCGCTTCATTGAATTTCTTCACTTTGTCAATTTCTCAGCCGAGGCTGGACTTTGCCATTTTCCCACCTTAAGAGAGTCATTGTTACTCCCGCCGTTTACCCGCGCTTCATTGAATTTCTTCACTTTGTCAATTTCTCAGCCGAGGCTGGACTTTGCCATTTTCCCACCTTAAGAGAGTCATTGTTACTCCCGCCGTTTACCCGCGCTTCATTGAATTTCTTCACTTTGTCAATTTCTCAGCCGAGGCTGGACTTTGCCATTTTCCCACCTTAAGAGAGTCATTGTTACTCCCGCCGTTTACCCGCGCTTCATTGAATTTCTTCACTTTGTCAATTTCTCAGCCGAGGCTGGACTTTGCCATTTTCCCACCTTAAGAGAGTCATTGTTACTCCCGCCGTTTACCCGCGCTTCATTGAATTTCTTCACTTTGTCAATTTCTCAGCCGAGGCTGGACTTTGCCATTTTCCCACCTTAAGAGAGTCATTGTTACTCCCGCCGTTTACCCGCGCTTCATTGAATTTCTTCACTTTGTCAATTTCTCAGCCGAGGCTGGACTTTGCCATTTTCCCACCTTAAGAGAGTCATTGTTACTCCCGCCGTTTACCCGCGCTTCATTGAATTTCTTCACTTTGTCAATTTCTCAGCCGAGGCTGGACTTTGCCATTTTCCCACCTTAAGAGAGTCATTGTTACTCCCGCCGTTTACCCGCGCTTCATTGAATTTCTTCACTTTGTCAATTTCTCAGCCGAGGCTGGACTTTGCCATTTTCCCACCTTAAGGGGAGACACGGTAGGTGAAAACATCGTTTTTCAACGCCCTGGTCAAATTTGAGATTTTGTGCTAGTTTGCTTCCATAACATGTCTTCTTTCATACTAGTGGAAATAAAACATCAAAAATACGCATTTAGATGTTTATTTTACTTCATTTAGTCTGTTTGCGTCTGTAGATTCTTCCTAAAATCACCAAAAGTTAGCCTTTTTTCGGAACGTCTCGCAGCGTTTCTTTTCGTCTGGATCCGGTCATCCGGGTATCGTTTTAAAGATCTGGCTCTCGTGCACAATGTTATCGCAACCAAACCTGATAGTTTCATTTGTATCAGCAACCAATCGTGGAAATACAAAGGCGGGTTTGATGCTAACCGTGAAATCTCATTGGCTGTTGTTGATTTCTGAGAACGTGATTGGTTCAGCGCGTCATGTGACACGTTTCCACTTCCTTATATCTAATCCAAACAATGCCGTCTGTAAAGCGTTCTAAATGTAATAAGCAACAACGACAACAGTGTTTGCCCGCAAGGTTGAACAGAAAACATGAGAAACTAAATGGAAATGTTTACATTTATGAGATATAAAGTGCCTATTCGCGCAAGTTGTCATTAGCCGGTGCTAGCATGTCCAGTCAGCAGCAGGGAGATGAGGCTAGCGTTAGCATGTCCAGTGAGCAGCAGAGAGATGCGGCGCGTTTGAATGAGCTGATAACTGGGTTGATTTGTCCTAATTGTGCAGGGACTGGTATTAAAATTAACATAGATCCTCAGAATAGTGGGTTCTGTAGTACTTTGCTCTTAGAGTGCAGTCTTTGTGAGAAATGGCTATCGCAAAAGTGTCTACACATCGACTCGGCTTCATGATACAACTAGGAATGATGTTGCATTTGATGTCAATGTGAGGATGGTCCTCTTAGCGCACGAGTTAGGGTTGGGGTATGCAGCTCTCCAAAAGATTAGTAAAGTGTTGGATCCCAGGGCTTCATCTGAAAACGTATCAGGAACATGACAAGAGGGTGACAGGTAGGCTATTGAAACGTGTTCCCTCTCTCTCTAGCCAATATCAGAAGCCTATACATATGCACAGTAGTCTCTCTACCTGTGGCATATCTACATGCATCCATAAACTGACCAAATAAACTGTTTTAATTTCAGTTGCTGAAATAGAGAGAGGTATGGAGTCCTTTCACAGAAGCAGAGAGCAGATTAGGCAGGCATATGCAGATGTGGACCCAGAGGTAGGTAAGCTGACTGCCAATAAATGCAAAATGTTACAAAATTATTACAGTTATTGAGAATTATTACAATAATTCTCAATAACCAGCGTTCAGTGGACAACATGAAGGCGGCAATATGGGGTAGTCCGCTTCACTGATGACAACCCCATGCGCACCAGGAACATATTGTGGTTTTAGGACAGTTTTGGGGACTGCAGCTGAGTGGGTTCTACAGACCAGCTGCTTAGAACAGTTTTGTGAACTGCAGCTGAGTGGGTTCTACAAACCAGCTGCCTAGAACAGTTTTGTTGATAGCTAGTGTGGTGCCATCTGAGGAGTGACTCTGTAGACCTATGACGGCGTAGCTTGATGTCTCCTATGGTGTTGCTTTTGACGATGGTTATATCACTTGTTTGTTTGGCAATCTATATTTAGCTTCTATTGGTGTTTACCCTGCATTGTTTACCACATCTTGTCCTGTGTATTTATGAATCAGCTTACTCTTCATGTTCATTCATTCATTCATTCATGTTTTCTCCATGTAAAACGCTTAAAAAAACACAAAAAGCTAGATAATCTGTTTTCTCATGCATGTCCTCGTCAAATGTGTCTATCTTTGTCCATGATCTGTTTAACAAAATAATACAAGCTTTCTAAAAGGGAATGTTCTCTTCCCTACTAACATTGTCTCGTCTCTAGTCTCGTCTTACTAACATCCCACTCGTGGGCTGTACCTTGACGTGGTGAGTGGGCTTCCAACTAAACAGGTCTTACTTCTCTATACAAAATGTCTACTCCTGGACTATTTTGAATCCACAACATGCTGTGTTATTCAGTTTTCAGTTTCTATGTGTTTTCAGATGTTGTGTAATGTTGTTACTAATGATGTGATTGGATATTGTGTTTGTAAATATTGGTTTACAATGCAAATGTATGGTTTTTTACAATACAAATTTTCAAAGCCCGTTTTCTCAAAATGAGTTATTTCTCATCTTAGGGACATCAAAACCACCACTTGAGTAGCACCTACATACACCTAACTTTCCAGTTTTGTTCCAATCCATATTCTGAGAGTTTGTCCAAGGGGGATTTTTTAAATTTCATTCATAGCCTGATTTATATAACAGTTTATCCCTAAAACATGGCGAAAATTGGTCTTTTTATGACTGTTGACAGTATTTTCTGATTTCTGAAGTGAAGAAAAGAGATATCAAAAATCCCCCTTGGACAAAGTTTGAATAGGGATATGTGAACAAAATGAAACAAGAATTTTGAATCTGGCTTGAACCAGTTAAAAAAATTGATTTCCTGAAATTATGCAAATTAGCGCATATTTAGCACATATAATGCCTAATTTGCATATGTATCCATTAGATTTCAGAAAACTTGTAATACAAAAAAGATGCTCCTTAATGTACCTAACCAACTGGGGGAGTTTGATGGTGATACCTATTAAGGATTTTTTTTTTCCTATTCACCTGGGGTGTCTCCCCTTAAGAGAGTCATTGTTACTCCCGCCGTTTACCCGCGCTTCATTGAATTTCTTCACTTTGTCAATTTCTCAGCCGAGGCTGGACTTTGCCATTTTCCCACCTTAAGAGAGTCATTGTTACTCCCGCCGTTTACCCGCGCTTCATTGAATTTCTTCACTTTGTCAATTTCTCAGCCGAGGCTGGACTTTGCCATTTTCCCACCTTAAGAGAGTCATTGTTACTCCCGCCGTTTACCCGCGCTTCATTGAATTTCTTCACTTTGTCAATTTCTCAGCCGAGGCTGGACTTTGCCATTTTCCCACCTTAAGAGAGTCATTGTTACTCCCGCCGTTTACCCGCGCTTCATTGAATTTCTTCACTTTGTCAATTTCTCAGCCGAGGCTGGACTTTGCCATTTTCCCACCTTAAGAGAGTCATTGTTACTCCCGCCGTTTACCCGCGCTTCATTGAATTTCTTCACTTTGTCAATTTCTCAGCCGAGGCTGGACTTTGCCATTTTCCCACCTTAAGAGAGTCATTGTTACTCCCGCCGTTTACCCGCGCTTCATTGAATTTCTTCACTTTGTCAATTTCTCAGCCGAGGCTGGACTTTGCCATTTTCCCACCTTAAGAGAGTCATTGTTACTCCCGCCGTTTACCCGCGCTTCATTGAATTTCTTCACTTTGTCAATTTCTCAGCCGAGGCTGGACTTTGCCATTTTCCCACCTTAAGAGAGTCATTGTTACTCCCGCCGTTTACCCGCGCTTCATTGAATTTCTTCACTTTGTCAATTTCTCAGCCGAGGCTGGACTTTGCCATTTTCCCACCTTAAGAGAGTCATTGTTACTCCCGCCGTTTACCCGCGCTTCATTGAATTTCTTCACTTTGTCAATTTCTCAGCCGAGGCTGGACTTTGCCATTTTCCCACCTTAAGAGAGTCATTGTTACTCCCGCCGTTTACCCGCGCTTCATTGAATTTCTTCACTTTGTCAATTTCTCAGCCGAGGCTGGACTTTGCCATTTTCCCACCTTAAGAGAGTCATTGTTACTCCCGCCGTTTACCCGCGCTTCATTGAATTTCTTCACTTTGTCAATTTCTCAGCCGAGGCTGGACTTTGCCATTTTCCCACCTTAAGAGAGTCATTGTTACTCCCGCCGTTTACCCGCGCTTCATTGAATTTCTTCACTTTGTCAATTTCTCAGCCGAGGCTGGACTTTGCCATTTTCCCACCTTAAGAGAGTCATTGTTACTCCCGCCGTTTACCCGCGCTTCATTGAATTTCTTCACTTTGTCAATTTCTCAGCCGAGGCTGGACTTTGCCATTTTCCCACCTTAAGAGAGTCATTGTTACTCCCGCCGTTTACCCGCGCTTCATTGAATTTCTTCACTTTGTCAATTTCTCAGCCGAGGCTGGACTTTGCCATTTTCCCACCTTAAGAGAGTCATTGTTACTCCCGCCGTTTACCCGCGCTTCATTGAATTTCTTCACTTTGTCAATTTCTCAGCCGAGGCTGGACTTTGCCATTTTCCCACCTTAAGAGAGTCATTGTTACTCCCGCCGTTTACCCGCGCTTCATTGAATTTCTTCACTTTGTCAATTTCTCAGCCGAGGCTGGACTTTGCCATTTTCCCACCTTAAGAGAGTCATTGTTACTCCCGCCGTTTACCCGCGCTTCATTGAATTTCTTCACTTTGTCAATTTCTCAGCCGAGGCTGGACTTTGCCATTTTCCCACCTTAAGAGAGTCATTGTTACTCCCGCCGTTTACCCGCGCTTCATTGAATTTCTTCACTTTGTCAATTTCTCAGCCGAGGCTGGACTTTGCCATTTTCCCACCTTAAGAGAGTCATTGTTACTCCCGCCGTTTACCCGCGCTTCATTGAATTTCTTCACTTTGTCAATTTCTCAGCCGAGGCTGGACTTTGCCATTTTCCCACCTTAAGAGAGTCATTGTTACTCCCGCCGTTTACCCGCGCTTCATTGAATTTCTTCACTTTGTCAATTTCTCAGCCGAGGCTGGACTTTGCCATTTTCCCACCTTAAGAGAGTCATTGTTACTCCCGCCGTTTACCCGCGCTTCATTGAATTTCTTCACTTTGTCAATTTCTCAGCCGAGGCTGGACTTTGCCATTTTCCCACCTTAAGAGAGTCATTGTTACTCCCGCCGTTTACCCGCGCTTCATTGAATTTCTTCACTTTGTCAATTTCTCAGCCGAGGCTGGACTTTGCCATTTTCCCACCTTAAGAGAGTCATTGTTACTCCCGCCGTTTACCCGCGCTTCATTGAATTTCTTCACTTTGTCAATTTCTCAGCCGAGGCTGGACTTTGCCATTTTCCCACCTTAAGAGAGTCATTGTTACTCCCGCCGTTTACCCGCGCTTCATTGAATTTCTTCACTTTGTCAATTTCTCAGCCGAGGCTGGACTTTGCCATTTTCCCACCTTAAGAGAGTCATTGTTACTCCCGCCGTTTACCCGCGCTTCATTGAATTTCTTCACTTTGTCAATTTCTCAGCCGAGGCTGGACTTTGCCATTTTCCCACCTTAAGAGAGTCATTGTTACTCCCGCCGTTTACCCGCGCTTCATTGAATTTCTTCACTTTGTCAATTTCTCAGCCGAGGCTGGACTTTGCCATTTTCCCACCTTAAGAGAGTCATTGTTACTCCCGCCGTTTACCCGCGCTTCATTGAATTTCTTCACTTTGTCAATTTCTCAGCCGAGGCTGGACTTTGCCATTTTCCCACCTTAAGAGAGTCATTGTTACTCCCGCCGTTTACCCGCGCTTCATTGAATTTCTTCACTTTGTCAATTTCTCAGCCGAGGCTGGACTTTGCCATTTTCCCACCTTAAGAGAGTCATTGTTACTCCCGCCGTTTACCCGCGCTTCATTGAATTTCTTCACTTTGTCAATTTCTCAGCCGAGGCTGGACTTTGCCATTTTCCCACCTTAAGAGAGTCATTGTTACTCCCGCCGTTTACCCGCGCTTCATTGAATTTCTTCACTTTGTCAATTTCTCAGCCGAGGCTGGACTTTGCCATTTTCCCACCTTAAGAGAGTCATTGTTACTCCCGCCGTTTACCCGCGCTTCATTGAATTTCTTCACTTTGTCAATTTCTCAGCCGAGGCTGGACTTTGCCATTTTCCCACCTTAAGAGAGTCATTGTTACTCCCGCCGTTTACCCGCGCTTCATTGAATTTCTTCACTTTGTCAATTTCTCAGCCGAGGCTGGACTTTGCCATTTTCCCACCTTAAGAGAGTCATTGTTACTCCCGCCGTTTACCCGCGCTTCATTGAATTTCTTCACTTTGTCAATTTCTCAGCCGAGGCTGGACTTTGCCATTTTCCCACCTTAAGAGAGTCATTGTTACTCCCGCCGTTTACCCGCGCTTCATTGAATTTCTTCACTTTGTCAATTTCTCAGCCGAGGCTGGACTTTGCCATTTTCCCACCTTAAGAGAGTCATTGTTACTCCCGCCGTTTACCCGCGCTTCATTGAATTTCTTCACTTTGTCAATTTCTCAGCCGAGGCTGGACTTTGCCATTTTCCCACCTTAAGAGAGTCATTGTTACTCCCGCCGTTTACCCGCGCTTCATTGAATTTCTTCACTTTGTCAATTTCTCAGCCGAGGCTGGACTTTGCCATTTTCCCACCTTAAGAGAGTCATTGTTACTCCCGCCGTTTACCCGCGCTTCATTGAATTTCTTCACTTTGTCAATTTCTCAGCCGAGGCTGGACTTTGCCATTTTCCCACCTTAAGAGAGTCATTGTTACTCCCGCCGTTTACCCGCGCTTCATTGAATTTCTTCACTTTGTCAATTTCTCAGCCGAGGCTGGACTTTGCCATTTTCCCACCTTAAGAGAGTCATTGTTACTCCCGCCGTTTACCCGCGCTTCATTGAATTTCTTCACTTTGTCAATTTCTCAGCCGAGGCTGGACTTTGCCATTTTCCCACCTTAAGAGAGTCATTGTTACTCCCGCCGTTTACCCGCGCTTCATTGAATTTCTTCACTTTGTCAATTTCTCAGCCGAGGCTGGACTTTGCCATTTTCCCACCTTAAGAGAGTCATTGTTACTCCCGCCGTTTACCCGCGCTTCATTGAATTTCTTCACTTTGTCAATTTCTCAGCCGAGGCTGGACTTTGCCATTTTCCCACCTTAAGAGAGTCATTGTTACTCCCGCCGTTTACCCGCGCTTCATTGAATTTCTTCACTTTGTCAATTTCTCAGCCGAGGCTGGACTTTGCCATTTTCCCACCTTAAGAGAGTCATTGTTACTCCCGCCGTTTACCCGCGCTTTATTGAATTTCTTCACTTTGTCAATTTCTCAGCCGAGGCTGGACTTTGCCATTTTCCCACCTTAAGAGAGTCATTGTTACTCCCGCCGTTTACCCGCGCTTCATTGAATTTCTTCACTTTGTCAATTTCTCAGCCGAGGCTGGACTTTGCCATTTTCCCACCTTAAGAGAGTCATTGTTACTCCCGCCGTTTACCCGCGCTTCATTGAATTTCTTCACTTTGTCAATTTCTCAGCCGAGGCTGGACTTTGCCATTTTCCCACCTTAAGAGAGTCATTGTTACTCCCGCCGTTTACCCGCGCTTCATTGAATTTCTTCACTTTGTCAATTTCTCAGCCGAGGCTGGACTTTGCCATTTTCCCACCTTAAGAGAGTCATTGTTACTCCCGCCGTTTACCCGCGCTTCATTGAATTTCTTCACTTTGTCAATTTCTCAGCCGAGGCTGGACTTTGCCATTTTCCCACCTTAAGAGAGTCATTGTTACTCCCGCCGTTTACCCGCGCTTCATTGAATTTCTTCACTTTGTCAATTTCTCAGCCGAGGCTGGACTTTGCCATTTTCCCACCTTAAGAGAGTCATTGTTACTCCCGCCGTTTACCCGCGCTTCATTGAATTTCTTCACTTTGTCAATTTCTCAGCCGAGGCTGGACTTTGCCATTTTCCCACCTTAAGAGAGTCATTGTTACTCCCGCCGTTTACCCGCGCTTCATTGAATTTCTTCACTTTGTCAATTTCTCAGCCGAGGCTGGACTTTGCCATTTTCCCACCTTAAGAGAGTCATTGTTACTCCCGCCGTTTACCCGCGCTTCATTGAATTTCTTCACTTTGTCAATTTCTCAGCCGAGGCTGGACTTTGCCATTTTCCCACCTTAAGAGAGTCATTGTTACTCCCGCCGTTTACCCGCGCTTCATTGAATTTCTTCACTTTGTCAATTTCTCAGCCGAGGCTGGACTTTGCCATTTTCCCACCTTAAGAGAGTCATTGTTACTCCCGCCGTTTACCCGCGCTTCATTGAATTTCTTCACTTTGTCAATTTCTCAGCCGAGGCTGGACTTTGCCATTTTCCCACCTTAAGAGAGTCATTGTTACTCCCGCCGTTTACCCGCGCTTCATTGAATTTCTTCACTTTGTCAATTTCTCAGCCGAGGCTGGACTTTGCCATTTTCCCACCTTAAGAGAGTCATTGTTACTCCCGCCGTTTACCCGCGCTTCATTGAATTTCTTCACTTTGTCAATTTCTCAGCCGAGGCTGGACTTTGCCATTTTCCCACCTTAAGAGAGTCATTGTTACTCCCGCCGTTTACCCGCGCTTCATTGAATTTCTTCACTTTGTCAATTTCTCAGCCGAGGCTGGACTTTGCCATTTTCCCACCTTAAGAGAGTCATTGTTACTCCCGCCGTTTACCCGCGCTTCATTGAATTTCTTCACTTTGTCAATTTCTCAGCCGAGGCTGGACTTTGCCATTTTCCCACCTTAAGAGAGTCATTGTTACTCCCGCCGTTTACCCGCGCTTCATTGAATTTCTTCACTTTGTCAATTTCTCAGCCGAGGCTGGACTTTGCCATTTTCCCACCTTAAGAGAGTCATTGTTACTCCCGCCGTTTACCCGCGCTTCATTGAATTTCTTCACTTTGTCAATTTCTCAGCCGAGGCTGGACTTTGCCATTTTCCCACCTTAAGAGAGTCATTGTTACTCCCGCCGTTTACCCGCGCTTCATTGAATTTCTTCACTTTGTCAATTTCTCAGCCGAGGCTGGACTTTGCCATTTTCCCACCTTAAGAGAGTCATTGTTACTCCCGCCGTTTACCCGCGCTTCATTGAATTTCTTCACTTTGTCAATTTCTCAGCCGAGGCTGGACTTTGCCATTTTCCCACCTTAAGAGAGTCATTGTTACTCCCGCCGTTTACCCGCGCTTCATTGAATTTCTTCACTTTGTCAATTTCTCAGCCGAGGCTGGACTTTGCCATTTTCCCACCTTAAGAGAGTCATTGTTACTCCCGCCGTTTACCCGCGCTTCATTGAATTTCTTCACTTTGTCAATTTCTCAGCCGAGGCTGGACTTTGCCATTTTCCCACCTTAAGAGAGTCATTGTTACTCCCGCCGTTTACCCGCGCTTCATTGAATTTCTTCACTTTGTCAATTTCTCAGCCGAGGCTGGACTTTGCCATTTTCCCACCTTAAGAGAGTCATTGTTACTCCCGCCGTTTACCCGCGCTTCATTGAATTTCTTCACTTTGTCAATTTCTCAGCCGAGGCTGGACTTTGCCATTTTCCCACCTTAAGAGAGTCATTGTTACTCCCGCCGTTTACCCGCGCTTCATTGAATTTCTTCACTTTGTCAATTTCTCAGCCGAGGCTGGACTTTGCCATTTTCCCACCTTAAGAGAGTCATTGTTACTCCCGCCGTTTACCCGCGCTTCATTGAATTTCTTCACTTTGTCAATTTCTCAGCCGAGGCTGGACTTTGCCATTTTCCCACCTTAAGAGAGTCATTGTTACTCCCGCCGTTTACCCGCGCTTCATTGAATTTCTTCACTTTGTCAATTTCTCAGCCGAGGCTGGACTTTGCCATTTTCCCACCTTAAGAGAGTCATTGTTACTCCCGCCGTTTACCCGCGCTTCATTGAATTTCTTCACTTTGTCAATTTCTCAGCCGAGGCTGGACTTTGCCATTTTCCCACCTTAAGAGAGTCATTGTTACTCCCGCCGTTTACCCGCGCTTCATTGAATTTCTTCACTTTGTCAATTTCTCAGCCGAGGCTGGACTTTGCCATTTTCCCACCTTAAGAGAGTCATTGTTACTCCCGCCGTTTACCCGCGCTTCATTGAATTTCTTCACTTTGTCAATTTCTCAGCCGAGGCTGGACTTTGCCATTTTCCCACCTTAAGAGAGTCATTGTTACTCCCGCCGTTTACCCGCGCTTCATTGAATTTCTTCACTTTGTCAATTTCTCAGCCGAGGCTGGACTTTGCCATTTTCCCACCTTAAGAGAGTCATTGTTACTCCCGCCGTTTACCCGCGCTTCATTGAATTTCTTCACTTTGTCAATTTCTCAGCCGAAGCTGGACTTTGCCATTTTCCCACCTTAAGAGAGTCATTGTTACTCCCGCCGTTTACCCGCGCTTCATTGAATTTCTTCACTTTGTCAATTTCTCAGCCGAGGCTGGACTTTGCCATTTTCCCACCTTAAGAGAGTCATTGTTACTCCCGCATGGAAATTTGTGGCCCTGGTCATCCCTATAACTTGAAGACTTTGGAGCTCTTTCCTTCTCTCTCTCTCCCTCCAGACCTCTGCTGAAGGGGGGAGAATGCTCTCTCCTTCTCTCTCTCTCCCTCCATACCTACAGCCCTCTTCTGAAGGGGGGAGAATGCTCTCTCCTTCTCTCTCTCTCCCTCCAGCCCTCTTCTGAAGGGGGGAGAATGCTCTCTCCTTCTCTCTCTCTCCCTCCAGCCCTCTTCTGAAGGGGGGAGAATGCTATCTCCTTCTCTCTCTCTCCCTCCATACCTCCAGCCCTCTTCTGAAGGGGGGAGAATGCTCTCTCCTTCTCTCTCTCTCCCTCCAGCCCTCTTCTGAAGGGGGGAGAATGCTCTCTCCTTCTCTCTCTCTCCCTCCAGCCCTCTTCTGAAGGGGGGAGAATGCTATCTCCTTCTCTCTCTCTCCCTCCATACCTCCAGCCCTCTTCTGAAGGGGGGAGAATGCTATCTCCTTCTCTCTCTCTCCCTCCATACCTCCAGCCTTCTTCTGAAGGGGGGAGAATGCTCTCTCCTTCTCTCTCTCTCCCTCCAGCCCTCCAGACCTCTGCTGAAGCGGGGAGAATGCTCTCTCCTTCTCTCTCTCTCCCTCCATACCTCCAGCCCTCTGCTGAAGGGGGGGGAATGCTCGCTCCGTTCCTGAGCCGGGGCACCATCTCGGGGTTGAGGACGCAGCCCCTCGGCCTCCTCGTCCATTCCCTCATTGGAACCCAGTCATTGAGACTCTGCCCAATTTATAACCCGCCGATACGTGTTCGAAATAGTACAGACCGCTTCTCAGATTTACCCGGAGCCCAAAAAAATCCCGGGAAGAGGCAGCCCGGGATTCCCGGGTGAGGTCCCGGGGAGACGATTCTCTCCCGCCTATGGGGATTAAAGCAGTGCTTTATTTTCGGTGGTGCGGTTCCTCCCATATGTCGTTCTGTGGGTCCCCTCCACCGGGACTTTGTCATTTTTGTCAATTTCTCAGCCGAGGCTGGACTTTGCCATTTTCCCACCTTAAGAGAGTCATTGTTACTCCCGCCGTTTACCCGCGCTTCATTGAATTTCTTCACTTTGTCAATTTCTCAGCCGAGGCTGGACTTTGCCATTTTCCCACCTTAAGAGAGTCATTGTTACTCCCGCCGTTTACCCGCGCTTCATTGAATTTCTTCACTTTGTCAATTTCTCAGCCGAGGCTGGACTTTGCCATTTTCCCACCTTAAGAGAGTCATTGTTACTCCCGCCGTTTACCCGCGCTTCATTGAATTTCTTCACTTTGTCAATTTCTCAGCCGAGGCTGGACTTTGCCATTTTCCCACCTTAAGAGAGTCATTGTTACTCCCGCCGTTTACCCGCGCTTCATTGAATTTCTTCACTTTGTCAATTTCTCAGCCGAGGCTGGACTTTGCCATTTTCCCACCTTAAGAGAGTCATTGTTACTCCCGCCGTTTACCCGCGCTTCATTGAATTTCTTCACTTTGTCAATTTCTCAGCCGAGGCTGGACTTTGCCATTTTCCCACCTTAAGAGAGTCATTGTTACTCCCGCCGTTTACCCGCGCTTCATTGAATTTCTTCACTTTGTCAATTTCTCAGCCGAGGCTGGACTTTGCCATTTTCCCACCTTAAGAGAGTCATTGTTACTCCCGCCGTTTACCCGCGCTTCATTGAATTTCTTCACTTTGTCAATTTCTCAGCCGAGGCTGGACTTTGCCATTTTCCCACCTTAAGAGAGTCATTGTTACTCCCGCCGTTTACCCGCGCTTCATTGAATTTCTTCACTTTGTCAATTTCTCAGCCGAGGCTGGACTTTGCCATTTTCCCACCTTAAGAGAGTCATTGTTACTCCCGCATGGAAATTTGTGGCCCTGGTCATCCCTATAACTTGAAGACTTTGGAGCTCTTTCCTTCTCTCTCTCTCCCTCCAGACCTCTGCTGAAGGGGGGAGAATGCTCTCTCCTTCTCTCTCTCTCCCTCCATACCTCCAGCCCTCTGCTGAAGCGGGGAGAATGCTCTCTCCTTCTCTCTCTCTCCCTCCAGCCCTCTTCTGAAGGGGGGAGAATGCTCTCTCCTTCTCTCTCTCTCCCTCCAGACCTCTGCTGAAGGGGGGAGAATGCTATCTCCTTCTCTCTCTCTCCCTCCATACCTACAGCCCTCTTCTGAAGGGGGGAGAATGCTCTCTCCTTCTCTCTCTCTCTCCCTCCAGCCCTCTTCTGAAGGGGGGAGAATGCTCTCTCCTTCTCTCTCTCTCCCTCCAGCCCTCTTCTGAAGGGGGGAGAATGCTATCTCCTTCTCTCTCTCTCCCTCCATACCTCCAGCCCTCTTCCGAAGGGGGGAGAATGCTCTCTCCTTCTCTCTCTCTCCCTCCAGCCCTCTTCTGAAGGGGGGAGAATGCTCTCTCCTTCTCTCTCTCTCCCTCCAGCCCTCTTCTGAAGGGGGGAGAATGCTATCTCCTTCTCTCTCTCTCCCTCCATACCTCCAGCCCTCTTCTGAAGGGGGGAGAATGCTATCTCCTTCTCTCTCTCTCCCTCCATACCTCCAGCCTTCTTCTGAAGGGGGGAGAATGCTCTCTCCTTCTCTCTCTCTCCCTCCAGCCCTCCAGACCTCTGCTGAAGCGGGGAGAATGCTCTCTCCTTCTCTCTCTCTCCCTCCATACCTCCAGCCCTCTGCTGAAGGGGGGGGAATGCTCGCTCCGTTCCTGAGCCGGGGCACCATCTCGGGGTTGAGGACGCAGCCCCTCGGCCTCCTCGTCCATTCCCTCATTGGAACCCAGTCATTGAGACTCTGCCCAATTTATAACCCGCCGATACGTGTTCGAAATAGTACAGACCGCTTCTCAGATTTACCCGGAGCCCAAAAAAATCCCGGGAAGAGGCAGCCCGGGATTCCCGGGTGAGGTCCCGGGGAGACGATTCTCTCCCGCCTATGGGGATTAAAGCAGTGCTTTATTTTCGGTGGTGCGGTTCCTCCCATATGTCGTTCTGTGGGTCCCCTCCACCGGGACTTTGTCATTTTTGTCAATTTCTCAGCCGAGGCTGGACTTTGCCATTTTCCCACCTTAAGAGAGTCATTGTTACTCCCGCCGTTTACCCGCGCTTCATTGAATTTCTTCACTTTGTCAATTTCTCAGCCGAGGCTGGACTTTGCCATTTTCCCACCTTAAGAGAGTCATTGTTACTCCCGCCGTTTACCCGCGCTTCATTGAATTTCTTCACTTTGTCAATTTCTCAGCCGAGGCTGGACTTTGCCATTTTCCCACCTTAAGAGAGTCATTGTTACTCCCGCCGTTTACCCGCGCTTCATTGAATTTCTTCACTTTGTCAATTTCTCAGCCGAGGCTGGACTTTGCCATTTTCCCACCTTAAGAGAGTCATTGTTACTCACGCCGTTTACCCGCGCTTCATTGAATTTCTTCACTTTGTCAATTTCTCAGCCGAGGCTGGACTTTGCCATTTTCCCACCTTAAGAGAGTCATTGTTACTCCCGCCGTTTACCCGCGCTTCATTGAATTTCTTCACTTTGTCAATTTCTCAGCCGAGGCTGGACTTTGCCATTTTCCCACCTTAAGAGAGTCATTGTTACTCCCGCCGTTTACCCGCGCTTCATTGAATTTCTTCACTTTGTCAATTTCTCAGCCGAGGCTGGACTTTGCCATTTTCCCACCTTAAGAGAGTCATTGTTACTCCCGCCGTTTACCCGCGCTTCATTGAATTTCTTCACTTTGTCAATTTCTCAGCCGAGGCTGGACTTTGCCATTTTCCCACCTTAAGAGAGTCATTGTTACTCCCGCCGTTTTCCCGCGCTTCATTGAATTTCTTCACTTTGTCAATTTCTCAGCCGAGGCTGGACTTTGCCATTTTCCCACCTTAAGAGAGTCATTGTTACTCCCGCCGTTTACCCGCGCTTCATTGAATTTCTTCACTTTGTCAATTTCTCAGCCGAGGCTGGACTTTGCCATTTTCCCACCTTAAGAGAGTCATTGTTACTCCCGCCGTTTAACCGCGCTTCATTGAATTTCTTCACTTTGTCAATTTCTCAGCCGAGGCTGGACTTTGCCATTTTCCCACCTTAAGAGAGTCATTGTTACTCCCGCCGTTTACCCGCGCTTCATTGAATTTCTTCACTTTGTCAATTTCTCAGCCGAGGCTGGACTTTGCCATTTTCCCACCTTAAGAGAGTCATTGTTACTCCCGCCGTTTACCCGCGCTTCATTGAATTTCTTCACTTTGTCAATTTCTCAGCCGAGGCTGGACTTTGCCATTTTCCCACCTTAAGAGAGTCATTGTTACTCCCGCCGTTTACCCGCGCTTCATTGAATTTCTTCACTTTGTCAATTTCTCAGCCGAGGCTGGACTTTGCCATTTTCCCACCTTAAGAGAGTCATTGTTACTCCCGCCGTTTACCCGCGCTTCATTGAATTTCTTCACTTTGTCAATTTCTCAGCCGAGGCTGGACTTTGCCATTTTCCCACCTTAAGAGAGTCATTGTTACTCCCGCCGTTTACCCGCGCTTCATTGAATTTCTTCACTTTGTCAATTTCTCAGCCGAGGCTGGACTTTGCCATTTTCCCACCTTAAGAGAGTCATTGTTACTCCCGCCGTTTACCCGCGCTTCATTGAATTTCTTCACTTTGTCAATTTCTCAGCCGAGGCTGGACTTTGCCATTTTCCCACCTTAAGAGAGTCATTGTTACTCCCGCCGTTTACCCGCGCTTCATTGAATTTCTTCACTTTGTCAATTTCTCAGCCGAGGCTGGACTTTGCCATTTTCCCACCTTAAGAGAGTCATTGTTACTCCCGCCGTTTACCCGCGCTTCATTGAATTTCTTCACTTTGTCAATTTCTCAGCCGAGGCTGGACTTTGCCATTTTCCCACCTTAAGAGAGTCATTGTTACTCCCGCCGTTTACCCGCGCTTCATTGAATTTCTTCACTTTGTCAATTTCTCAGCCGAGGCTGGACTTTGCCATTTTCCCACCTTAAGAGAGTCATTGTTACTCCCGCCGTTTACCCGCGCTTCATTGAATTTCTTCACTTTGTCAATTTCTCAGCCGAGGCTGGACTTTGCCATTTTCCCACCTTAAGAGAGTCATTGTTACTCCCGCCGTTTACCCGCGCTTCATTGAATTTCTTCACTTTGTCAATTTCTCAGCCGAGGCTGGACTTTGCCATTTTCCCACCTTAAGGGGAGACACGGTAGGTGAAAACATCGTTTTTCAACGCCCTGGTCAAATTTGAGATTTTGTGCTAGTTTGCTTCCATAACATGTCTTCTTTCATACTAGTGGAAATAAAACATCAAAAATACGCATTTAGATGTTTATTTTACTTCATTTAGTCTGTTTGCGTCTGTAGATTCTTCCTAAAATCACCAAAAGTTAGCCTTTTTTCGGAACGTCTCGCAGCGTTTCTTTTCGTCTGGATCCGGTCATCCGGGTATCGTTTTAAAGATCTGGCTCTCGTGCACAATGTTATCGCAACCAAACCTGATAGTTTCATTTGTATCAGCAACCAATCGTGGAAATACAAAGGCGGGTTTGATGCTAACCGTGAAATCTCATTGGCTGTTGTTGATTTCTGAGAACGTGATTGGTTCAGCGCGTCATGTGACACGTTTCCACTTCCTTATATCTAATCCAAACAATGCCGTCTGTAAAGCGTTCTAAATGTAATAAGCAACAACGACAACAGTGTTTGCCCGCAAGGTTGAACAGAAAACATGAGAAACTAAATGGAAATGTTTACATTTATGAGATATAAAGTGCCTATTCGCGCAAGTTGTCATTAGCCGGTGCTAGCATGTCCAGTCAGCAGCAGGGAGATGAGGCTAGCGTTAGCATGTCCAGTGAGCAGCAGAGAGATGCGGCGCGTTTGAATGAGCTGATAACTGGGTTGATTTGTCCTAATTGTGCAGGGACTGGTATTAAAATTAACATAGATCCTCAGAATAGTGGGTTCTGTAGTACTTTGCTCTTAGAGTGCAGTCTTTGTGAGAAATGGCTATCGCAAAAGTGTCTACACATCGACTCGGCTTCATGATACAACTAGGAATGATGTTGCATTTGATGTCAATGTGAGGATGGTCCTCTTAGCGCACGAGTTAGGGTTGGGGTATGCAGCTCTCCAAAAGATTAGTAAAGTGTTGGATCCCAGGGCTTCATCTGAAAACGTATCAGGAACATGACAAGAGGGTGACAGGTAGGCTATTGAAACGTGTTCCCTCTCTCTCTAGCCAATATCAGAAGCCTATACATATGCACAGTAGTCTCTCTACCTGTGGCATATCTACATGCATCCATAAACTGACCAAATAAACTGTTTTAATTTCAGTTGCTGAAATAGAGAGAGGTATGGAGTCCTTTCACAGAAGCAGAGAGCAGATTAGGCAGGCATATGCAGATGTGGACCCAGAGGTAGGTAAGCTGACTGCCAATAAATGCAAAATGTTACAAAATTATTACAGTTATTGAGAATTATTACAATAATTCTCAATAACCAGCGTTCAGTGGACAACATGAAGGCGGCAATATGGGGTAGTCCGCTTCACTGATGACAACCCCATGCGCACCAGGAACATATTGTGGTTTTAGGACAGTTTTGGGGACTGCAGCTGAGTGGGTTCTACAGACCAGCTGCTTAGAACAGTTTTGTGAACTGCAGCTGAGTGGGTTCTACAAACCAGCTGCCTAGAACAGTTTTGTTGATAGCTAGTGTGGTGCCATCTGAGGAGTGACTCTGTAGACCTATGACGGCGTAGCTTGATGTCTCCTATGGTGTTGCTTTTGACGATGGTTATATCACTTGTTTGTTTGGCAATCTATATTTAGCTTCTATTGGTGTTTACCCTGCATTGTTTACCACATCTTGTCCTGTGTATTTATGAATCAGCTTACTCTTCATGTTCATTCATTCATTCATTCATGTTTTCTCCATGTAAAACGCTTAAAAAAACACAAAAAGCTAGATAATCTGTTTTCTCATGCATGTCCTCGTCAAATGTGTCTATCTTTGTCCATGATCTGTTTAACAAAATAATACAAGCTTTCTAAAAGGGAATGTTCTCTTCCCTACTAACATTGTCTCGTCTCTAGTCTCGTCTTACTAACATCCCACTCGTGGGCTGTACCTTGACGTGGTGAGTGGGCTTCCAACTAAACAGGTCTTACTTCTCTATACAAAATGTCTACTCCTGGACTATTTTGAATCCACAACATGCTGTGTTATTCAGTTTTCAGTTTCTATGTGTTTTCAGATGTTGTGTAATGTTGTTACTAATGATGTGATTGGATATTGTGTTTGTA